>NC_092208.1:14204428-14211343 GCF_043381705.1 Parasteatoda tepidariorum
AAAAAAAAAATATATATATATAAACAAAAATTTGACAAAAAAGTGCGATTTTTAAACTTGTAAAACATGTGATTTCAAATCCCGATGAGGCTTTTAAATCACGTGAATTTGAAACTATATCGAATTTAAAAAATGCGAGAATACAAATCACGATGCGTAATTTTTAGATCACGATGCATAATTTTTAAATCGCGCGATATTACAACCGCAAAAGGGAATTACGACATTGGATTTTAAGCTCACGTGAATACGAATTGCTACATAGGGTTTTAAAAGCTCCTAAATACAAATCGCGATATTGGTTTTTTTAAATCTCGTAAATAAGAATCGCAATGTACAATATTTAAATCGCCTGAATAAGAATCGCAATGCGCAACTTTTAAATCAGGTAAATACGAAAATCGATGAATGATATTAAAATCGCGTGAATTAAAATCGAGTTATTTGCAGAGTCTGGACTTGGGATTTCTAAAAGGCTTGTTTGAATTTCTTTTGTTTAGACTTAATAAATAAAAATTTACAAGATTAATTGAATGAGCAAATAAATATTTTCACCGCAAATCCACCTCTATTTTTTTGTTAGTTTTCACGCCAGAATACAAGAAGCAGTGACGTCTGAATTACGAAAATACGAGCTATCCCGCCGACGGAAAAAAAACCCGGAAAATCTTATTTTCTGTGCGTGAAATCGGAAAAAATAGCTAATAAGTAAAGATGCGGAAGGGTTAGCAGCTAGGACGTAGTTTGAGTTTTCTATTTATCTTTGAAAATCGTAAATAAATATAATTATTTTACTTCAACGACGAGTTTTAAAAAAAAAGCGGGATATTTATTTAAAAAAAAGAAAGAAACTTTAAGAGAATCGGAGTTTTTGATAAAATGGTTGAAATTCGACAGAAAAAAATCTCATCCCTGTATAAAGTTTAACCAGTTTTATCCCAAGGAAATGATTTTTAGAGAAACTTCAGAGGGAGGAATAAAGATTTCAATAATTTCGCTCCCTGGAAAATTAAATTCCTCATAAAATATTTTAACTTGTGCAAAAAAAAAATTTTTTTTTCAGCGGAAATTAGCGGGAAAAATGGGAAAATCTGAAAAAAAGCGGAAATCCGCGAATCCGCAGAAGAATCTCATTCCTGTAATTGACAATATTTGTTGGATATTAATAAGAAGTCGCTGAATAAACAATGTTTTTAAAACATCGTCAGATATTTGACTACCAGCTAACGATCTCATTTCATGTAATAATTGTGTTGGCTTTTTCTCACCTAAATACAATTCCTGTAACAAAGTCCTCAATCGCGAACTTTCGGACTGTGTAAAATGTTTTACAATACGTTCCTTAAGAACCGTGTATGGATTATCTGTATATCCCAAAGCAGAGATGTATATCCCAAATACCCATTTGCCCTTGAATTTGATCATAAAAAGCATGATTAGGCTTTAAATTGAGATCATTGTCAAGGAAAGATTTCTTGCCTTCCTGAATTTTTGAACCTTTCATAGTAAATGGGCATTTCACTTCAACTAGTGCTGAATCGCAGCAATCACATATGACTTTACCGTCTGGTGAGGCACCAAGAAAGCAAAAGGTTGGATCGATCCGAAGCCCTGTTCTACAGTATTGAAAGCTTTCGTGCTTTATAGATTCATATTTTATGAAAGCTGATATAGCTTTCCTTTCATTTTCAACACCTCATCGTGTTGCTTCAGAGCTGAATGGCTTGTCAATTTGCAATATATATCTCACAATACCAGCCTGTCTTGTTCGACAGTGAACCACTCTATGGAACATAGAGGAGGTGATACGTCCCATTCTGTAATGCATCCAGGTACTAGACATACCCTGATTACGGTTCTCCTCTTTTCTCTGCTATCTCAGTCCACACGGATTGATTCAAGCTGCTTCATAACAACTTCAATCTTTTGTTTGCTAGATAAGGGAGTTGATAAAGGATATAATTTTTGAACTAAATCAATCATATTTGGTGCTAATGGCGAGTCCATTTCAACATCACTACTTGCACTCTGCGTGTCTTCACTTAAAACAGGTGCATCCGGATGGCTTTCCTAAACGGAAGAAAAATATAATAATAGACAACGAAATAAATAAAAACAGAAAATAATAAGCAATATAATTGCATTGAATGTGAAATTATATAATTGATATAATTATAACACTTTTATAAAAGTGAAGAATTTCATATATGCCTCTTCAGATGGTTAATGCCATGTTAATTTCATTCGTTTTTGATTTTGACCCTCTATTTTTATGGCTGAAAAAATACATAAATTTTCTTCTAATTTCCAATTTTTTCTTTTAAAGGAATTACTACACAACATTACATACTTTGTTTCACTTTTCGTTTAAGGATTTATTTACAATGTTAAATTTTAATACACCTAAAAAATTTTAAAATAAATTTTTCATTATATAATATTTTAAATGTCTACAGACATAATTCAAAATTATCAGACATAACTTTTAGAATTTATAAACATTTTATTATAAAGAATTAAGATCATTTTTGCAGATTAAAATAATTAACAAATTAAGATAAGTTCTTAAAAAAAATAAATCTGGCCACATTAAATGAAAATCTGAAATTTATAACTCAATAGTTTAATTACAGAATAATAACATAATCCAAGTTCTATGGCAAAATGAATACCTTTTTAGCTGATTTTTTCCACGTACAAGGCAGTGACGTACATGTTGGGTCAGTAACACCTTCCTTGATAGCAGCTTCAATTGTGAAGAAAAGTGCAGCAACGTGAGAACATGTTTCGCCGAGCCTAAGAAGGTGAGAAATGATTTGATGCTGTTGCTTTCAATCATAAGAAACATTATACATAATTAAGTAGTTATTTAACTTTTTAAACATTAAATAAGTCGAAAATCAACAAGACTGTCTTAAAAATGACTTTAAAAATATTATTACCCAGCTTTATAAAATGCTCTGTTAAAGAATTTTTTCGTTCTTATTTAACGTTTAAAATATTTAAAGATTCCCGGTTTAATTTAAAACATGTAGGTAAGAGTCGGGTAGCCCCGCCCACTTTAAGGAGTATTGCTTATATTTCTGTATAATATTGAGTAATGATCAATATTTTTGTATGTTTCTATTGTTTTATCATCTAATTAAATAATGCAAAAAGAAAAAACCAAAAAAAGAATAGTTTAAAGAATTTGACTACTGTATTCAACATATTTTCAAAACTATTGTTTACCATGTTACGAGCTACATGTTACGAAGTACTTGAAACTTTGAAAATAATCTTTTTTTTATATAACAATTAATGTCTGATGGTCCATTGACTTGAAAAAATATTCTATACATATGAAATTGACAGTGGGCGGGGGTACCCGACACTCCCCTACCTGTTAATTCAAATACTTTTATATCTAGAAAAAGCTATAGTATTTTCAATTGATTTTTAATATTATGCTTTTTATTATTTTGATTTGGAATTTATTTTATCTTACCAAAATTCTATCCGATTCAGCTCCATTATCAATGAGCAAAATGGTGCTTCATTTTTGGTATTGCACCAAAAGCCCTGCAGCAATAAATCAACAGTTTTTGGCAAATTTGGCCACAGTGTGTTTCTTGTTTTGTCTTGATAGAAGCATATGCTGGAATATTTGCAGCAACAGCTATTGATGTAGCTGTTTCTGCTAACATACTTCTAAAAAAAAGAAGAAAAATTATAATTATCTTTCCATAAAATTTTATTTAAGTAAACATATGTTAATATATTCTATGAAGTAGATAATAATATTTAGTATTAACAATATTATCTCTATCCAAACGTAAATTCAAATTCTTAAGTGAAATAAATTAAACAGGAGGTAGAAAAATAAAAATAACCATTGCATAAATTAATCCAGTCTTCCTCGTCAATACCTTCATTAATCAAATAATGTTCAAAAATTTCAATACAAATATTTTTTAAATTATTGTGAGGAATACTGGTAAAAAGATTTTCAGAATCACAGGTCAGAATTGTATTAACACGAGTGTTGTTTAAATATTTAATAACTTCTTGGTTGTCATTAATGATAAAATGTTTATCATTAGAAATAATTTTGTTTAAAATAATGTTTAAGTATTTAAAAAATCGTTTACCAAAAACAGAATTATAACACCCTGTGCAGCATGCAACAAATCTAAATTTAACAGGTGTTTTATGTTAATAGATTAGTCTCTATTAATAGATTAAGTTAATAAATGATATGCTATTTGTAAATTTGAGCATTTTCAATATTAACATTTTGTTTGAATTTAAGTATCTAAGAATGAGCTTCATATAACTGAAACCATAGGTCTTATGTTGACATATAGCTGTTTTGTTAATGTGGACATGTCTGTATTAACCTTTTATCTATATTAAGCCTTAGTGTGATAACATAAATTTTTTGCTAACACATCATTTATTAGGGTTTAGATGTATTTGCTAAATTAAATTAATTTTGTAGGCAATCAACAACGGTGAAACCAACGTCACCTCTACTATAAATGTCGTACTTGAAGGCTTGCACGGCAATGGGAAATCCTGCTTGCTACAATGGATACCGGCGGCGCACATGAATATTGAGGGTAACGAGTGTGCGGACACCTTGGCTAATGAAGGTCACATTTACAATTCAAATTTCAATAATNGGACTTTACTCTCTGCTTTAAAAATAAAATAATTTTTTTAACCTAGTGGCTGGCGCAGTATAGCCATGTTTGGCTCTTGTGCCAATAAACTTTAATCAACCAACCAACCAATCAAATTTCAATAATTATAAAAAAAGAATTACCAAATATGTTCAAAAATGATAGTGAAGTTATGTAAATTTATAAACATTGTCCACACTTTCACATAACAATTACTATATTTTATTTATCCTTTCTAGAATAAGGGGTCTGTTCAGGCCAAATTTACTACCGTTTAGAGATACCTTCACAAATTCAACTTTAGGAAAAACGGTAGTTTCAAAATACTGTTTCTTAAAATTTTATTCTTTTATACCACAAGAAACGATATATCCATATTTTTGTGTTGATGCTTTAATATAAATTTTAATTTTCACAAATTATGTCTAATTTTTCACAAAATAGGTACCTATCAAAAAAATCTAGACAGACCTCTGTAGATGTTATATTAACATCTCATATACAAATATGACATATCATTTAGAGCATACTGAAATAGGATATATTTTTCTCACTTGTACATCTTTGGGACAGGCACTTCTGGATTTTGCAATAATTTCGTTTTCACTTCCTGTACAAATTGCAATTTTGTTTGAATCTGCAGAGTGATTATGAAATCCAGTTTCTTTCACTATACTGCCGTTACTTACAGAAACTTTATTTTTACACGCAGTAGTCTTTTTCCGCATACACACCCAGTACTGCACATCTTTATACGAAGAATGAAAGTAAAAATGATTATCTTTATAGTTGAGCATATCTTTGTCCCTTGAAGATTTAATGAAATTAATTTGAGCAGCCATTTTTCTATCAGAACTTATAAATCACAAAATAATTTTGCACGTGAACGAATGTCAAAGGAAATAAAGAGTTTAAGGGGAGATGAGTTCTTAAAAGTTGTAGTATTTAAATTTTTTTTGTACCCGATAAAATCATACTTAGACCTGTATTTTACCTGGTACGTTACGCGCGCGTATGCGGTGTAATGCATTTGATTTGTTTTGTACATTAACCTGGTAAAATATCTTTTATCTATATTAAGCCTTAGTGTGATAACATAAATTTTTTGCTAACACATCATTTATTACGGTTCAGATGTATTTGCTAAATTAAATTAATTTTGTAGGCAATCAACAACGGTGAAACCAACGTCACCTCTACTATAAATGTCATACTTGAAGGCTTGCACGGCAATGGGAAATCCTGCTTGCTACAATGGATACCGGCGGCGCACATGAATATTGAGGGTAACGAGTGTGCGGACACCTTGGCTAATGAAGGTCACATTTACAATTCAAATTTCAATAATTATAAAAAAAGAATTACCAAATATGTTCAAAAATGATAGTGAAGTTATGTAAATTTATAAACATTGTCCACACTTTCACATAACAATTACTATATTTTATTTATCCTTTCTAGAATAAGGGGTCTGTTCAGGCCAAATTTACTACCGTTTAGAGATACCTTCACAAATTCAACTTTAGGAAAAACGGTAGTTTCAAAATACTGTTTCTTAAAATTTTATTCTTTTATACCACAAGAAACGATATATCCATATTTTTGTGTTGATGCTTTAATATAAATTTTAATTTTCACAAATTATGTCTAATTTTTCACAAAATAGGTACCTATCAAAAAAATCTAGACAGACCTCTGTAGATGTTATATTAACATCTCATATACAAATATGACATATCATTTAGAGCATACTGAAATAGGATATATTTTTCTCACTTGTACATCTTTGGGACAGGCACTTCTGGATTTTGCAATAATTTCGTTTTCACTTCCTGTACAAATTGCAATTTTGTTTGAATCTGCAGAGTGATTATGAAATCCAGTTTCTTTCACTATACTGCCGTTACTTACAGAAACTTTATTTTTACACGCAGTAGTCTTTTTCCGCATACACACCCAGTACTGCACATCTTTATACGAAGAATGAAAGTAAAAATGATTATCTTTATAGTTGAGCATATCTTTGTCCCTTGAAGATTTAATGAAATTAATTTGAGCAGCCATTTTTCTATCAGAACTTATAAATCACAAAATAATTTTGCACGTGAACGAATGTCAAAGGAAATAAAGAGTTTAAGGGGAGATGAGTTCTTAAAAGTTGTAGTATTTAAATTTTTTTTGTACCCGATAAAATCATACTTAGACCTGTATTTTACCTGGTACGTTACGCGCGCGTATGCGGTGTAATGCA
>NC_092208.1:14211773-14227466 GCF_043381705.1 Parasteatoda tepidariorum
TGTCTTGACAAGATTCCAACAATTTTGCTTCTCCTTTAAGAGATGCTTTGAGATAAAATAGTTTTTGTGTATCATTCAATTCTTTATTGTTACCGATAATTGACACAAATTACATTTTAAAGTTTTTGAAATCTTCATATTTTCCATAAAATTGCGGTAAAGGTAAATCTGGCAATTTATAACTAGAATTAGAAACAATTTTTGCTTCTTTAGTTTTATCTTTATCATTAATTTTGCATTCAGAAAGAGAAATTCGAAATCTTACTTCTAAATCTTCTATTTCCTCGTCTAGTTCTTCAGTTACACTAAGATTATCCTTCAAATCGATATCTTCTGGAAGTTGAGTGTAATCAACTATCAATTGCTTTGCAATATTTTTTAGTTCCAGTAACGAATTTAGTTTTGTGTTTAGTATAACTTCACGATTCAGTTCCTTTTCATCGACTTTCAATTCATCAAGACATTTTAACAACTTTCCTAATTTTGTTTTAATTACGCCTCTTTGGCGGTTCAACGATATCAAAGAAGCCATATTCTTCTCCGGTTGCATAGGACCAACAGTACGGTCCCGTGATAGGTCAATAGTTAAAATTGAAGGTAATGCGGACTGTATGTAATGCTGCTCTTCTAAGCCATAACTTTATGCTGGGGTTCCTCTTGCTAAGAAGTTAAAGACCTAGCTTACCTGACTTTAAAATAAGCAAAATGTTTCAAATTAAGTTTATAGTTTTTCACCTTGAACTCATACACTATTACTGAAATTCGAAATGTAGCTTAAAAATGTTATACATACCTTTTTCACCAAACTTTGAACAAAGTGAAAGTAACAACCTTTCACTTCAATACTTGGAAAGACTTCCTTCAGAGCCTTTATGCTTGCCAACTCAAAATCTACCATGGCAGAAGTCGGTGCTAATGAGAAGTTGTGACTCCATGCTGCAGATTTCACGAGTTCAAACAGCCTCTTGTACGGAGCAAAAGTTTTACCTCCTAGCAGACAAAAAGCCATGGGAAATATCTGGCCCATGTAATCCCCATGTAAGGTATATAGCTGTTTATAAATTTTTGGTGTTACCTTAAAGGTGCCATCTAAAAATAATTTCGGGCTGGCACAAAGGTTTCTTACGTTTTCTGCAGTGCAAAATACCTACAAGTAAAAGATTAATTATATCTCTATGTAACTCAAATACATAATAGTTTAACATAGTTGTTATTATTATTGTAATGCAATTCTGCTCTGCATTTTAAGATATAGTTATTAACTTCTTATAGTAGTTTTCCTACATATAAAGTTAATAGTTTCAACTTTCGTAGAAAAAACTGTTTTATGTCAAGGGACAACAAATATTGTGAGTCACTTATCCGGGTTAGTGTATGGTAGCAAAGGAAGGCTTAGCCATCTAGTATATTATTAAATAATAAGTTTTAAGATGCTTAGATTAATCACTGCGGAAACTAATACTTGGTGCACCGGAGTACCTGGCCAAAAAGGCCACCTCCGTAATTTATATGATTACAAACTGAATCAAAGACCATTGATATTAAAATTACTTGGGTTAGTAAACTTAATGTTATGTAGTTAAATAAGATTGCGGTTAAAAAGATAGAACAGGGATAACACGGACAGGTAAAAACATTAACAAACAGATAAAGTCATAAGTTCTTAAAATTAATTTTTATTCACTTTTATAACTACTGACAAATAAGCAGTTAGTGATTAGCATTGTTAGTAGTTTTATTAGTAAATTGAATCAGAATGAGCCGCAGTAATTCCGCGAAGGATTGGGCCTACCCAAGAAGGTGGAAAAGGGTAATGAGGAAAAAGGACACGAGGAGCCAGTCAGGGGGATAGAAAAATCAGCAATACGACTCAAACGATGTCTTGAAGATTCTTATGGTGATGGAGAATGGCCTTAGGCCGTCTCCTGCACTTAGGGTCATAGTTAGAGGAAGACCAAATAAAGGGGTTGGAGTGTCCAATGGTCTTAAGAAAATATTTAAGAGATCTATTTTTGTATAAGTCAAGAAGGCTAGGCGTACAGGTGTCATTACGGATATTTTTGTTCCTGAAATACCAGGGTGAATTTGTGATATTGCTGAGGGTTTTATTATAAGCACTCTGTAAGAGTTTAAGATTTGTCTTTGCAGCCCCTCCCCGAAGGTGGGTGCTGCATATGTTAATAGGGGGGTGAGAAGCATTTTAAAAATTAGGATCCTGTTATTAGTGCTGAGGGGAGAGTTCTTTTTTAGAATAGGATAAAGTGCTCATTTTGCTGCTATGAATTTACTATTAATGTTTTTAAAATGATATTTGAATGTCAGGGTTTTATCCATAATGACACCTAAGTACGTGGCCTTCGTATCTCATTTGAAAGAGAAATTGTTATCAATGATAACATCCTTCTTGTAGGTCCTCTTTCTGGTGAATAGCACCGCCTGAGTTTTGTCGATATTGAGGGCAAGATTCCAATGTTGGAAATAGTCAATGATGGTGAGAAGATGGTAAATAATATTCCTGTTGATATCGCTGATATACTTGCTTTGTGTGTCAATGGCAGTATAGTCAGTGCAGTCAGAATACCAGGATCTCTGGGGATATCAATAATAAAAATTAAAAATAGGAGGGGTCCTAGTTTGCTCCCCTTGGGAACACCACTATTAATGGGTCTTAAGGTTGAGAAAAAGGTATTGCAGTTGACCATGAACTTTCTGTGTGTTAGGTAGGATCGTATAATTAGAATAAGTGGTCAAGGGAAATTGTATTTAATTAAGTTATAGATAAGTACACCGATCCATACCTTGTCAAGGGCTTTAGCCAAGTCGAGAAAGACGGCACCTGTGTGTTTGTTGTGTAGCCATCCTTCGTGTATGTATTCAATGAGCCTGATGAGTTGGTGTTATGTGGAATGTTTAGGGCGAAAGCCAAATTGCTTATCGATGATAATGTGGTTATCATCACTCAAGTCTCTCATTCTGCACAAGAGGATGTCCTAAGCAATTTTGCTCAGTGAGGAGAGCAAGCTGATTGGTCGATAGCTGTCTGGTTTTGTTGGGTCTTTTCCTGGCTTTAGGATAGGTTTTAATGACTGCTATCTTCCAATCAGTGGGGAAGTGTGATAAGCGTAGAGCTCAGTCAATAATGCATGTTAAATAGTGAATGTAGTTAAGGGGGAGTGCTTTGATAAGTCTATTATTAATGTTATCCTTACCGTGTCCCTTATTATTCTTAATGGAGTTAATTACATCACTAAGACCAGGGTGTGGGTGTCAGGGTCAGAGCTGCAAGAAAGAAAATTATTAATACCTCCTCCAACCTCTAGGTTAGTAGTATCATTTCAGGCAAGGTCGTTGGTAAACTGCAATTCAAAACTGTCAGCAATGTTGTTGGCTTTCATATTGTCAGCGAAGATGACAGAATTATTATGTTTCAGGGGTGAGATGCTTGAAGATTTAGCCTTAAATTTGTTAACTGCTTTCCTAATTGAATTATCTTGGACAGATAGGTCTGTGTTATTTTGATTTGGAATTTATTTTATCTTACCAAAATTTTATCGGATCCAGCTCCATCATCAATGAGCAGAAATGGTGCTCCATTTTTGGTATTGCACTTAGAGCCCTGCAGCAATAAATCGTCAACAGTTTTTAGCAAATTTGGCCACAGTGTGTTTCTTGTTTTGTATAATGTTGTCTTGATAGAAGCATATGCTGGAATATTTGCAGCAACAGCTACTGATGTAGCTGTTTCTGCTAATATACTTCTAAAATGGTAAAAAAAGTAAATGGTTCAATAATGATAAAAAAAGAATTACCAAATATGTTCAAAAATGATTGTGAAGTTATGTAAATCTATAAACATTGACCACACTTTCACATAACAGTTACTATATTTTATTTATCATTTCTAGAATAAGATGTTATATTAACATCTCATATACAAATATGACATATCATTTAGAGCATACTGAAATAGGATATATTTTTCTCACTTGTACATCTTTGGAACAGGCACTTCTGGATTTTGCAATAATTTCGTTTTCTTTTCCTGTACAAATTGCAAATTTGCAATTTTGTTTGAATCTGCAGAGTGATTATGAAGTCCAGTTTCTTTCACTATACTGCCGTTACTTACAGAAACTTTATTTTTACACGCAGTAGTCTTTTTCCGCATACACACCCAGTACTGCACATCTTTATACGAAGAATGAAAGTAAAAATGATTATCTTTATAGTTGAGCATATCTTTGTCCCTTGAAGATTTAATGAAATTAATTTGAGCAGCCATTTTTCTATCAGAACTTATAAATCACAAAATAATTTTGCACGTGAACGAATGTCAAAGGAAATAAGGAAAAGAAAGAGTTTAAGGGGAGATGAGTTCTTAAAAGTTGTAGTATTTAATTTTTTTTTGTACCCAATAAAATCATACTTAGACCTGTATTTTACCTGGTACGTTACGCGCGCGTATGCGGTGTAATGCATTTGATTTGTTTTGTGCATTAACCTGGTAAAATACATATTCAAATCCAGTATTAAGCCCTTGATAAATTAACGCTTAAAAATATTTTAATGGCATAAACCTTAATAACTGTAGAACTGAGATCTAGAATCAGCCTGAAGGTGCGACGAAATAAAAATGATAAAGCCTAATTAATATGCGTCGAAGGTTTATGGTATGGCAATTATAAGATGAGCTCTCTTTCCAAGTCTTTCTTCGTACGTATCTATTTAATTTCTTTTAAAAATAGTTCAATGGCATAAACCTTAATAACTGTAGAACTCCGACATCTAGAATCAGTCTGTAGGTGCGACGAAATAAAAATTGTAAGGTGTACTGTTATCTTTTACAACTTTTATTATGCTTTGATCAATAAACTACTTTTGATAACAGTTACCCAGGTTCAACCGAGAAAATCAACAAAGGAATTATTTGAAACACTTAACATTTTCAACCAACTATATTAAAAATCAAATTTTTAAACAAAAACACACTCCAAACATTTCCAAATGCTATCAATCACACCTATCCATCTTATACTTTACTTCTAGTTTAATATTTATCAACACCAAATTATATTTTCAATAAAAATGCAATTAAAAATCTATGGCTCAACATGCTATTGCTTCAAATCTAGTGGAACAATTAAAAAAGCACACTTATCTTAAAATCTACCAAACTCAATTATAAATATAGAACACACTACTCTCTGAATCTCGTAAACAGGATAAAAAATAAAAGGCTTATCCTCAAATATATATCTTAAAATTTAGTAGAAGCAATTAAAAGTCAGAGTAAATTATTTTTTCAAAACAGTACTAAAATCGAACGTAAGAGTTTATAAATTCAAATCAAAATACGGACCAAATCCCTGGAACGCCCACTGGTAATGCCATCAGACTTGTGGATCCGGTCAACATTCCATTCTCTGATAGACAGCACTCCAACACTTCAAGCTATTCTGGGCTTTTCTATAGGGAGACAGTTAGCATTTGGGGGACAACAGACTTTCAGCACTGAGACGCTGCGGACAGAAAGCAGATACGAACATAGCGGCTCCGGAACTCAGCTCGTCACTTTCAGTTTTCAACTTAGCGGCTTCGGCTTAACTTTGTTCAAGACTCCTGCTCAATATACTCAGGGGCTCCGACCTAGCCATTCCTCCAGCAACTCCGGCTTTAATTCATCATTCCCTCATCGGTACCGTCTTAGTTCATCCGCCCTCTCGTAGTACTGCTTCTTCATCCACTCTTCCAGGCTGACCGGTTTACTACCTCAAGAGTCATCCCGCATCCAGTGGACGTCAGAACAAGAAAAAGATCCATTAGAAAAAATAGTCAAACCCTTCTTTAAATGTAATTAGAAGAAGAAAACTATAATAAATTTCTATTTATTACAATGGCCTGATTAATATGCGTCGAAGGTTTATGGTATGGCAATTATAAGATGAGCTCTCTTTCCAAGTCTTTCTTCGTACGTCTCTATTTTATTTCTTAAAGTAGTCTTTTAATTCTTAAATTAATATTTCTCTGTGTATAAATGAAATTTAAGACAAATATCGAATTTTCAAAAAAGTACCAAAAAATAAAAATTTATCAATTTTTTGGTTTTTTTTCTCTCCTCTAGGCTGTTTAGTGTATATAGTATATATTTATTGAATAGGATATATTCAGCATAATATAAATAAATTCCCCTACACGAAGAATTGTCTATCGGAAATCGAAGTTTAAGTAGCATTGAATTGAATATAAACTTAAGTTTTCTTATCGTATCATAGGTAATACCTCAATCAAAAGAATTTTTCACTATTTCAAAATAGAGTACAATTGGTCCTCTAACAGCTATGTAAATGTAGAACATACACTGTCCTAATTTGAGGATTATTTTGTAGCTGCTTTTTGCTATAGCTTAAAAATATTGAATGAAATTGAATAAAAGTTTTGAAGCAATTTTTAATTAATTACAAGATAATGATTTTAAAACTTAACTGAAAAAAGTATAGTTCGCTTACAAAACTACTACAGAAAGGCAATAAAAGACAATGTTCCTGATTTGGTAAAGACTGCAATCTATGCCAGTCTTCATCATTGTGCCTCAACTGACCAAAAAAGTAACCACAATTTGTGTCTGTAGGGGAATCGTCTTGGTGTTTTGTTCAACGAGCAAATGCCAAAGGCGAAACCCCCAAAATCTCATAGTGGCATGAAAATGCAACTCTCTCAGCTAGTCGTTGAAAAAATCATGCCTGTGTACCAGCGACTAGCTTCAGATAGCATACTAACCAGATGTACTGCGGGAAAAACCCAAAACAAAAATGAAAGCGTACATAGCTGCATCTGGCGAAAGTGCCCAAAAGAAGTTTTTGTTTCCCGCACAAGATTGGAGATAGCAGTGTGTGAAGCTGTTGAAACTTTCAATTTAGGGAATGTGAAAGCCTTGGAAATATCAAAGAGTGATCCTGATATTCATACATATAGTCATGCAATAGCTCAACGGAGAGATCAGCGGCGTTCTAGCCAAATGAAGCGAAATTTAGGGGGGGGGGGAACTTTCGCTGCTAAAAAGAAATTAAAAGCTGATGACTCTTCATATAGTGCTGGTGGATTTTGATGAAATGTTTTCAGAATTGTTATATTGATATCTCTAAATTTTGTTTGAGAAAAAACAGTTTGAATTGGATAAATTTTTTTTAAAAAAAATTAAAGTTTCATCTTAGTAAAATAAAAATGTACATTCATGTATTATTATTTTGTCTCTAAATAATTTACAATTATTTCCTAACTTACATCAAAATACTTGTCTTGGTCTCTCTGATGAATCAAGCTAATCAACTTACTTTTACAGCGTTTTCAATTTATGATTGATTTAAATTTGCTAATTTTTTACTGTTAGATTTTATTTAAAGAAAGTGAAATCATTTATTTTAATTGATGAGCTTGATACCGAACAAAAAAGANAATTTAGGGGGGGGGGAACTTTCGCTGCTAAAAAGAAATTAAAAGCTGATGACTCTTCATATAGTGCTGGTGGATTTTGATGAATTTTGATTTTGATGAATTTTTTTTTAAAAAAATTTTATATTTCATTTTAGTAAAATAAAAATGTACATTCACGTATTATTATTTTGTCTCTAAATAATTTACAATTATTTCCTAATTTACATCAAAATACTTGTCTTGGTCTCTCTGATGAATCAAGCTAATCAACTTACTTTTACAGCGTTTTCAATTTATGATTGATTTAAATTTGCTAATTTTTTACTGTTAGATTTTATTTAAAGAAAGTGAAATCATTTATTTTAATTGATGAGCTTGATACCGAACAAAAAAGAAACGCAATGTGAAGCTTTCATTTTTATGTAGAAAATGTTAATTTTTTTTAAACTTCACATTTACGATTTAGTCTAATTTTTTATTCTGTTATATTTTTTGTATGTAACTATCCAAAAATTATTAATGATTAGCTTGATACAGAACTCAAAGGAGACATTGATCTTGTCAAAGAGAAATTTTTGATTCTCATGATAAATTTTTTTTTTTCAAATTTGATGAGTTTTTGTTACGATTCAATTCTATTTACGATCCAATTTCACTGCGACTCTTCAGTAAAATGCAGAAGAATTTAGTCTTTTTGAGTATGCGACTAAATTCTTCTGCATTTTAATGAAGAGTCGGAAATCGGCATCTGTTTATCAACATGTGGTGGGTGTGGTGACAAGAAATTTCTTTAGAAGAAAAGGGGAATGTAGAAGAAATTTCTTACACTACCGCACTATAATTTTGGTGACAAAGATATCAGTCCCAACTTCAAGTAGAAATAGAGAAAATCTATAATATGACATGTTATTTTTCATTCAACAATAGCCCGTAGAAGCTATGCTGATAACGCTTATCTTTTACAGAAATTAATGAGTTACTTGTAATATAAGGATAGGGGTGGCCTGACAGCTGAATATAGAACATTCATTATGAAGGAAAGAATAAGTTTATGAGAAATTACAGTTTACTCCCG
The DNA here is from genome assembly GCF_043381705.1 of Parasteatoda tepidariorum. Lineage (NCBI taxonomy): Eukaryota > Metazoa > Arthropoda > Arachnida > Araneae > Theridiidae > Parasteatoda > Parasteatoda tepidariorum. The sequence goes on from NC_092208.1 coordinate 14,220,280, forward strand.
ATTATACTCAGGCAAAAAATCCCTTTCGTTGGAAGATACCATTTAAAATTGAATATTAATAAATTTATGGAGATTTAAATATTTTTAGAGTTTTGACACCAACAACATTCTCAACTAGTAAACATTCGTGTTCTTAGACCAGATGTTAACAATTAATAAAAAAATGGGTCCTTTCAGCTTCAAGTGCAATACCTAAGTAATAACAAGCATTGAATATGTGAAAATAGCGAGGCATTCATAAACAGCATTACAACGTGAATTATGATTTATAGCTGTCCAACTGCAAATGCAAAATAAAGTTTAAATTTCAAAGAATAGTTTCGGTACCCATCAAAGCAGTTTTTTCTCCTGGATCCTACTGTTATAAATATAAAAACCATTTTTTAAGGCATCAAAGCCTACCCTCTAATTTAAAAAAAATAATGTTTACCTATTTATTTTATATTTAAAATTCGATTTATAATTAATTGTATTTAGTAATCTTTCAGTCTTGTAGAACTTTTAGCAGTTTATAATTTTGATCAATTCATATAGTTTTAAAGACACAATAACTAAATAATTAAATGTTTTTTTTAAAAAAAAAAAACTTTGACATCATTACTCTAGTATTTTCTTTTCAACCTAAGTAACCCAAAAAACTCTGATAAAAAAGGTAGACAGTTTCATAATTTAAAATGTTAAAAACAAATGAATTTAAAATGTTAAAAACAAAATAGTTTTAAAACAATAATTTCAGGTTAAATGAATTAAAAACAATCCGGATTTTATTTTAGCTGATAAATAATATGAACTTTTTAACCTCTAAGGAAATAATTTTCAATCAAAAATTCGTTAAAAAAATTGTCGCGAAAATCAAAATAGAAAAAAAAATAAGAGAACATTTCAAATTAAAGTACAAGTATTATAATCCATTAAAAATGTGTAAATAACTCTGCTTGTGCCAATATTTTACTTAATTTCAGAATTGTTAAATAGCCGCATAATTTTTGCATGCATTATTAATGTATAAAATATTTTTAATTAACACTTTTAAATATAAATAAATCAAATAATATTAAGAAATATTTTCTGAATTATTCAAACAATTTCTGAGCAACAAATATATATTTATATTTGCAAAGAATAATTTAACGTGTGATTTATGTTATGAGGTCACAAACATGTAGCGTATAAAATTAAGAAATAAAACTTTTATAAATAATATTTAAAGTAATAATTTAAAAATATTTTATTTGAAAATAAAAAATGGAGCATATTAATTAGTTTCTTACATTTTGCTACAATATACTAATTTAAGCTTCTTTTTTTTAAAAAAAAAATCTTTTTAATTTAGATACAATGTGATATTCAAAATAGGTATAAATATAAATAAGAGACAAATATACATGCTCTTTAACAAAATTGTTTAATAGCGCCATTTTTCACAGGCCATAGACGTGCAGAATATTATTAATTCACAACATAAAATAAATTAATCAAGCAATATTGAGGTAAATTTTCTGAAATTTTCAAATAAAGTCTAAACAATAAAGATACATTTATATTTGCAAACTATAATTTATCATTTTTATGCTATAAAGTCAAAACTATGAAGTTTAAAAAATTTACTGAAAAGTGTTTATGCAATATTTATGATTAACATAATATTTGACATAAAAAGACAAAATAAAGCATATTACTTAATTTATTATATCTCGATACCATGTATTTACTAATTTAAGCCCTTTAAAAAATTTATGAAAAACTACTAACTTAAATACAATAAATAAAACATGATATTCAAAATAAGGTAAAAATAAATGAAAGGCAAATATGCATCCTCTCTAACAGTGTTAATGAAAACAAAATTTCATTGATATATAAATTTAACACAATTTAAAAATTTTTCAAAATATAATTATTCAAAATATAAGAATATCAATTAATCAAAGCATGATTTACACAGGCCCATTTTACATGTTTCGCATTCCCAAGTGCTTTGAATGCTTTTATCCGAAAGAGTTTTTCTATTCATATTCTTACATTTCATGCAGATTCTTTGACGACCCTCAATCTTTCTTCTTTTATGCACATGATTAGCTGAGGTTGGTGAATAATCTAGAAAAGGACGTTTACGTTGAATCAGATGACTTGTTTCGATGTTGTGAATGAGTTCATTTTTAAAATGATAAAGAGAATTTTTACTTTTAGATTGTTCTATAGATTACAAAGGAAAAAAGATAATACCACCATTTTGAAGATTTTCTACTAACAGAATAGTATTTACGACTCTGATCAGCAAGATCTACACCGCCCATAAATTTGTTATACATTTCAAAGGATGCTGGGCAACATACGTCAATTTTTTCAGATCCTTTTCTTCCTTGGACTATTTTGTTTTCATTTTTAACGTTTGTTAAGAGCATGTATATTTGTTTCTTGTCGATCCAGATTGTGCAGAGCATATTTGGTAAGGAAAGGCATTGCCAAGATGCACTCCCATGATCGTTTTTTTAATTTTAATTGTTTTATGTTTTCCGGCAAATTTTTTCTGTTTTGCATAAGAGTACCACATGCATAGTGACCCGATCGATATAAATCATACATTAAAATTGAACTGGAAAAAAAATCTGTCAAAATAAATAACGTGTCCCGAATTTTTTAAAGTTTGCGTCATATGCATCACTACGTCATATCCCAAACCTTTTCCACTTCTCTTGATATTATCCTGTTTTCCTCCATATAGATCAAAGCTCGAAACATACCCATGCTTTGATGTACAGAGCATCCATAATTTATGCCACGTTTTGCAGGTTTAAGGGGCATATACTGTACTATGCCAAGTCTTCCTTTATACCTCAATAAAGCTTCGTCAAGTTCCTTGTATGGAATTAAGTGCTTCCTAAAATTTTCCTGGATTTGATCAAACATGGGCTGAACTTTTTGCGAATATCTCTAGTTTTCATCCGTTTTCTGCAATTCCGACTCTCTGTCAGAGATGTGAAAATAATGCTTGATTTTCAAAAAACGGTTCCCACTCATCAGTTTTTTTGCCATAGAATTTCCGTATATGGTGTCTTGAGACCAGTAATCACTTATTCTAGGCATTTTTACTAAACTCATGATGAGTAAAATGCCAAAAAAGCACCACAATTCGTCAATAGAAGTCAATGGGCTCTAATTTGTGTCCTCTATGTTTTTCTGTTTTTGGCAAAACTCTGCATATTTGTTTGTATTTTCCATAAGTGATTTACAAAGCTCATCAGTTAAATAGAGCTTTAGATAATCTAATGGTGACGAATCGGGTAGTAATCCATGGTTTGGCCCTGAATTTAGACAAAAATCTTTAGCAAGGATCTTTTCATTTTTTACGTCAGATGTCCAATCAAATTCTACTGGATTTTCTTCATCATCTTCCTCATCACTATTACTGCTATCGTTAGGGGCAATAGTGGTTTCAGTTGGAGCTACATCATCAAATTCTTCATCATCCCCTGATTCATTAAAATCAGACTCATCTGTATCATCATTGAAAATTATTTTCAAAGCTTCTTCGGTCGAAAGACCTTTACGGCGAAAAGACATTTTCGTTTATATATATAAAAAAAAAAAAAAACAAGAGAAAGCAACTTTACAAGAGCAGAATGATATGAAACAAACTTTTGTTGAAAAATCCCTCTATTCTCGCCCCTTTTCGTAAAATTCCTTCAAGGACGATTACTGCCACACCTCCCTCATTATGCGTCACTTTTCTTTTCGAAAAGGGGAAAAAATTTCTACCCAATTTCACGGGCGTTTTCGGTAGTCTAGTTGACGAGGTGTTGTGATAACGGTATAAGTTAAGAGTCAGAAGCCGTGGGTCGACAGTGACATTTTCTTTATTGAACTAAGAACTAATGCAATGTTATACAAAAAGATTCAGGTATTTATATGAAACATACAAGGAAATAGGAAAACTTAAATGGTACATTGACATAGATTCTACAACACAGCTGTTATTACATCAGATGGTTATAGCGGATGTACAATAGGAAGTAAGTGTCCGAGAAGGCATTCTTCTCACGACCTTAAATTATCTTTAATATGTGATTACAAGGAAAGTCCGGGATAAAATAAGATTACAACAGTCAACACGAGGCGTTCCGGTAGCTAAAGTGTTAAAAACAAAAGACATAGGCATTGTTTTCCAGTAAGAGCTTCCAGCTCTTAGAATACCAAGGGAGACCCTTTCCCGATTATATCAAACATACATCTACCTTTCTCTCTCTCGCATCCCTCCNAAGGTCAAGAAAACTGAGATGGGCACAGTAGGCCTTGGCCCTCAAGGGGCTGTCGCGCCACTGAGTTTAGTAGTTTAGGTTATAGCGGATGTTCAATAGGAAGTAAGTGTCCGAGAAGGCATTCTTCTCACGACCTTAAATGATCTTTAATATGTGATTACAAGGAAAGTCCGGGATAAAATAAGATTACAACAGTCAACACGAGGCGTTCCGGTAGCGAAAGTGTTAAAAACAAAAGACATAGGCATTGTTTTCCAGTAAGAGCCTCCAGCTCTTAGAATACCTGGGGACACCCTTTCCCGATTATATCAAATATACATCTACCTTTCTCTCTCTCGCATCCCTCCGACGGGATGACAAAAGTGCGCCTTAAAAGGTCGCCAAACAGTTGCCAACCATTACAGTCTCCACCGTTAAATGTGGTAACACTATCAGTGATAATTTTTTTTTTCCCGGGGACTCCCCAACGACACTTGTTGCGTATCATTGTATTTCTCTTTCCTTTTATTTTACTTTTAACGTCGTCAGTGAACAGTGAGTACCTACCTACTCGAGCACAATCTAATATTGTATTGTTTAAATAAATTAGAAAACTAAAATTATGGATAAAAAGAAGAAACCCAGTGGTGCATTTAAACGCAAACAACGCCAAGAAAGAGAAGATAGTAAACAAAAATTGCCCAAAATTGACAAGTTTTTTAGTCAGCCTTCTGCAAGTACATCTAGCCAAAATATTTCTATTGATAGTGACTCAAATAATGTGGTAACTGCAGTGTTGGTTGAGAAGCCTACTGAAGAAGATTCGACAATTATTGCAGTTGGAGATACCTCCGCCGCCGATCATGTGAACGTGGATGATGTTTGCATGACACACATAAGAGCGGAGGGTTTGGAGGAACCACAGACCTCTACATTTTTCGAAAATGTGTACGACAAATCTTCTTATGACTTGGGAAACTTCCCGAACAAGATATTAAGTGATAACGAAAAACGTCAAATTCTTGATATGGGGCCTTTACAGCCTTCAGGACCTTTTCCAACAGACATCAACCAGAACAATAGGTGTTTTTCAAAATCGTACTACGTTTCGTGTTCTAAATATGGGCCAGTTAATCGTTTTTGNACGATGGAAAGTGAACAGCTGTTGAAAAATGCTAGGTGAGACATTAGATTTACTGTATGACACAAATGAACAATCAAGATAATATGATGAAATAGTCCATGGTGGGATGAGAAAATAATTTACAGATTGCGATGGTATATCACAAAAATCAAATGTCTGAATGAGTGATCGCATGCGAGAGTTAAAAGGTGGTATATATGAGGGTCGTGCATCATATAATCGTTGTAAACTTAGTGGAATAATCTCACGTCGAAGAGGGTTCGATGAAGATGACAGGACGCGAAAGAAGGAAATAATGAGCAAATATGGAGTGCTAGAATGCGACCTAACGGAAGCATTTACAGCAATGTTACTATTCTTTACAATTCCTGTCACTTCTGCAGTAGCTGAAAGGTCATTTAGCAAATAAAAAATAATAAAAAATTATTTAAGAAATAATATGGGCCAAACTCGACTCCGACATTTATCGCTAATAGCAATTGAAAACAAAACCGCATCAGGCCTGGATTTAAACGAAGTCATTGATACTTTTGCGAAAACTAAAGCTAGGAAAAAATTGTAAATAGAATCGCTATTTAGTCAGTTGGTCCCTTGAATCTTCTCTATTTCGTTTTATAAGCCGAACCTAATTCAAGTATTAATTGTAATTTATGTTGTTACTGTTTAATATTTTTATTACCTGCCCTGCAGTGCAGAAAAAAGATCTTAAGTAGCTTAGCATTTTTAAAGTATTTATATATTTCATATTTTTATTTGATAAAACCTAATCAGTTTACATAGCAGTGGGGATCCATTTTTTTTATTTGCCCCAGGGGCCCTTGGTTACCTAGCTACGCCACTGAGCGTATTAAGTATTTTTTTCAAAATTTTGTAGGGAATTGTAGTTAGCAACTTGTGGGAAAAAAACGATTTGAATATCTTCAAAAAATTATACTGCAAAATTAGGAAAAAATATTTGTTTCAGCGCAGGTGGGAAAGAACTACTTTAAAAACGTATTTTAACACACGGACGGCCGAATATTCGGTATACCCAGAACGGCCATAAGCGGTCAAATTGACCGATCATTAAAAACATTGATAAAAATTGAATGTTAAGGTATATTAGGTTAGATATTTTTATTTTCATGTTGCTCTCATATGAATCATAGTTTAAAATATTTAATTTTATTCATTTATTGAAAAAACAAACATATTAAGTTAGTGGTTAAATGATAAAAAATAATTGTACTAAAATAAGATTTAATGCATTTTAACTCTTTTTAAACACAATAAGAGGTTTTCGGGCTAATATCTATTTAATATTTATTATGTTACAATCATTATTTAATTGTGATATGTTAATAGTAGTTGGGGCAATAATTAGAATTCATAATAATTTACTCACAAAAGCGATAGCTCAGTCTTTTTCAGAAGAAATACATACACTAATTTTTTTCACGTTTGCAGTACATGGTCCACAGATATATTTCTTGCAGTTTTCACACATATTGACTGTTTTATTACCTTTACAATTCTCTGTTACTTGACATTGTTTCCTTTTTATACCATGCGTTTTGGGATCAGTTGAAATGTCTTTCTTAGGAATTATGTTGCGCATGTCAAGATGTTTTTTTCTTAACTCATCTGATAATTTCAAAATAAAGCCTCTGCGACTTATGTTGATACCGATCAGTTCCTTATATAAAACCCACGCATTTATGGCTGCTAAGTCAAGAATGTTGAAGAATACAAGAACTGGCCAACGTCTTGAACAGGATTTCACAGAATATTTTCTTACCATCTGATCTACCACATCAACACCATAT
>NC_092208.1:14227966-14238274 GCF_043381705.1 Parasteatoda tepidariorum
GGTTATGTTCAATTCCATGGCCTTAACATTATATATATATATACATATATATATAGTTTTCAAGTGACTAATATGAGAGTTGAGTAAAATATCTCTTAATGCTATTGGATAAAAAACTAATATAAAGAATTTTCTTTAGCTTTTACAATTGTTAGCTGAACAACATAGAGCAGAAAGAGCACTAAGTCAAAATAAACAAATTACGTTAACTAAAATAAAACTTCAACTTTCATCTAGAGAAAATTACTGATAAACTTGAAACTTTAGTGTTTTATTGGAGAAACAGTCTTGTCTGTCACAAATACAAGCAAAATATATTAAAGTTTTTACTTACCGATTTCTAATTTGTCAACTTTATACACAAATAACTAGCTTTTTTTAATATGAAATGAAAACTGAAAACAAAGTAACACACAATAAGGTTTACTTTATTTATAAAAATATAATGAATTTTCTATTTACAAATTTAGATAATATTTTTTTCAATTCATTGATCTCTTGATCAATTTTTTGTTGTTCAGTATTAAGATCAGTCGCAAGTCTGGCTTTTTTCTGTGGGAGGACTTTAATTTGAGCTAATGTTCGTTTTTTTTATGGTTTTCAGCTCTTTTACCCTTTTCTTGCTTTTTTTTTCTCTCGTCAAGTGCCATGTGGTATCGTGTTCCTTTTCACATGCTGAAGCATATCTGGTGTTATATTGACTGATAATGATCTCCCAGATGATTTTATGGCATCATACGTTGAACCGAGCGAAACTAAAGATTTTTCAAGCGAATTTTCAACCAACATAATTTTGTTGATTGAGAATCCGAACTCAGGATTCTCTGACTCTTTCGCATGGACATTCCCATGCGAAAGAGTCATCACAATTTTTATTACTTGCCACAAATCTTTAAAGTTGTCTTTTTTTTATCTAGGTAACTGGAAGAAAAAAACACCCAGAGGTGTGTCTTTTTAAGAGTATGAAACAAAAGTTGTTTTCCACTCATTTTTAACACTATTTGTGAACAAAGAAACATGGTGCTTTGAACGATCAGCAGCCAGTGCAGGTAAAATATTACTTTCATGTAAAAGTTGCAATAACGAATCCATGCGATTTTCACATAAAATTGCATTTGAATGTAACAAAAGAGGATCTAAGCATGACATAGCTTTTACTATAGCAAAATTTACAGGTGACTTTTCACTAATTTTTGAAGTCATCTTTACAAAAAAAAAATTTGCATTCTTTAAAGATATTTATTTTTTCTGCTTCAGAGGCCCCACTTTTAACTAGAAAGCTCCTCGCAGAAATGCTAATATCTAGCTCACTGCCTCTTTTGTGTGTTTTAACGTTATCTACTTCTATTTCTAGAAGTTGAAGAGGTGTTTTGGCGTCTCGCAACTCTTCTTGTGTAATAAATCTAGACATTAACTTTATATCTGATAAAGCACCAAATGAAAATGGTACCTTTGGCGCAGGTTTTTGGAATAACCTTAAAAGAGGTTCCAAGAGTGCAGCGACTGAAATGAAAAATGCTATCTTGGAAAAAATGAGTTTATCTCTGAAAGCATCTTCAATATTTACAATAGTCACAGTTTTGGGCAGATCTTTTCTGCATTTCTTAAAATATTTGAAAACACGTGGAAAAACTTCTCATACTAATTCGGCCACAGAAACATTTTCGACCCATCTTATTTGATAAAATTTTAATGGAAAAACATTTGAATTTGTCAAAGCTATGAAGTCTGCACGTCTAGCCGGACTGTCTTTGAACATTTTGTACAAAGATTGAAATAAAATATTCAGTTTCCAATTAGAAAATCTCCTGCCATTGTTGGGATGGCAAGTTACCCTGGCTGCAGGTATGAAATTGGTAGCTCGGTTATTAAGGGTGTCTTGGAGTCAGGAAAAACTTCGATTAAACACTCCAACAAATATAGCCTAGTGTTTTTCCTTCCCCCAAGTAGTACAGTTAGTTCGTCAATCACGTCAACACCCCCATTTCATACCCTTTTTACACTGTTTGGTAGGTCTGACCATGCCTTACTTCAGAAAAGGAATAAGTAAAAGCAGAAATTTCGTACTTTTCTGGTGAATGAAATAGTGCCTTTTTTTTCTTTCTTTTTTTTTGAAGTAATAAGCAGTTTTTCTTTTTATAATAAATAAACTAAACTTCGTGAAATCTTATTAATTTAATTAATGTAAAATTATAAATTTTAATAAAAAAAATTTAGATATTTCTTTCGCTTCATTATTCACTCTTTAAATTTTATTCAAAACTGTTACATGCATAGTGTTTTAAATTCCAAACCTGGTTCTTCTATTCACTGCTACTTTTTTCCGTTTTTTAAATTTAGAGATATTTCAAAGTTTTTTAGCTTAAATTCTAAGAAGATTCATTAAGCTTATATGTATTTTGTGTTCTTTCTACAATTCTAAGTAAAGCGTAATATTTTATAGTTATCATTATTATTTTAAAGGTATCATAGTTACTTTCTTTTCCTTCGATAGTTTATTATCTCCACAGCATTCACAAAAAGCAAGATAATATGAAATTCAAATCGAACGAGTATTATATATATATTGTCCACTTTATAATTACACAAAATTTCGCTAAATGTTTTATTAATTATATTTTTAAAAAAATAAGAAAGCCACACAAATAAAAAAAAAAATCTTTCCTTTATTTTTGTTTACAAAACTAATTATCCCACTGATAGTTATCAGTTTTCGAAAAAAATATATATATTCTGTAAATATCATGACAATTAAAGAAATAGATTTAAATTCGATCGATATCAATCTTTTTACTAATTATCGCGTTTTACTAAAATTAAATATAACTTTTTTTTTCTTAACAAGTTACAATTCCTTCATACAATAAATGTTTAAAAAATGTCCTAAAGACTATGAATGTATGCATACGAAACATTGAAAATATCAAAATAATGACCAGGTTAATCAAATGAAGAAATCTCCACTCGACTTGTTTTTGGATAAATACTGCCATTTGTACTTTTGGCTTATACATAAATCTTACCACAGAATTAGAAGAGGAAGGACTTTGCTATCAGAATTTTCAGTCTTTGTAATCATATTTTTTTTTACTGTTCTGTTTTTTCTCTATCGCTGCCAGTATGTAGTCGGGATCTCGGATAGTCATTGATCTGGGATTTCAGGCAACAAACAATCAAGGTAAAATCTTTAAGTTTTTCTTCCATTTCAGTTGCCCAAAACAAGTCATCTCTTTCAATTTTTTCAACTTTAATTCCCGTTATGGTCCAAAAAGTAAAAAAGCAGAACTTAGCTTTTGTCACGTGCAATTAATTGTCCTTTCACCTGAAAATAAAAATTGCGTTTTTTGTTTATTTCTGTAATGCAAGATTTTTCTTCGTCCGTCTTCCAAAAGGTGAATTTTCTGTCAAGTATAACTTCATTTGGAAATAAATTTCTACAAGTCAGAGGACACTTAACTTCAACAATACATTTATTTTCGTCCAAATCCTGTACAATTCCGTTAGGAGTGGCACCAAAGAAACTATATTTCTCGTCAACATTCTTCAACCTTTATATTTGCAAATTCTTCTAAAGCTTGTATTGCTGTTTTTTCCTTCTGCCGACCGTGCATCATGGCCTGAGTGTCAAAATTTTGGTACAATATGCTTTTGACAATATTTTTACAGCTGGTTGTTGGTAACTTATTACATACAGTTGCAAACATCGATGAGGTAAGCGTTCTTGTCTTTCTTTGACAATAAATAAATACACTTATTCTGACTCCATTAGTTCATTTATTAAAGGTTCCAGTTATTTAATTTTAACATTATAATTCATTAGATCTTACATAATTCAGTAACAACATGTGTGTTTTTTACGAGAAGCTTATTTATATCAATTATCAATCTATTAGTGGTTACAGTTAAAAGGAAGTTGTACAGTTAATAAGATAAATTACAAATAAACATAAAATTAATAAATAAACAAATTACAATTATTGTGACAAAGCAAATAATTTAAATTTAGTTTTGAAATGTTGGAATTATTAGTGTTGCATACAAGGCCTTCTGCAGGCTCGTGATGCTGCNTTATTTCCAATTTTTAAGGTGAACACTTTGTCGTTGCGTTTCACAACTTTATGTGGGCCGTAATACGGAGGTTCGAGGCTTCGGCAGCCACTGTCAATTCTCACAAACACATGTGTGCACGTTTTCAAGTCGGAAATGACTTCACTTCCAGCAAGGGATCTCATTTGGCGTAAAAGTTGGCTTGGTGTCATATCGCCAAGCTCAATTCCGGTTAACAGTCTTTTAATTTTTTTGTTTTCACTTTCTGTGAATGTAGCAAAAGTCTTTCTTTTGCAGCTGTGTACTTATTCGAGGTTGCATCTTTGATTATATCCCAAATATTTTCGATAAAGCGTGGTTCCAGTTGCGCCACGAGGTAATTAAATTTTGTTTCTTCGGCTACAATGCCAGCAATCCGGAATTGAGCTTCTACTTGAAAAAACCACATTTCTGGTCTTTCAACCCAGAATGGGGGTATTTTGATGCTCACAGCACTTGCTTCCGACCCTTTTTCAGGCATGTTTTTGCTGACCGTGTTTATTGACCGAAGTCACCAATGTTCTTGTATTTCTTTGACAATAAATAAATACACTTATTCTGACTCCATTAGTTCATTTATTAAAGGTTCCAGTTATTTAATTTTAACGTTATAATTCATTAGATCTTACATAATTCAGTAACAACATGTGTGTTTTTTACGAGAAGCTTATTTATATCAATTATCAATCTATTAGTGGTTACAGTTAAAAGGAAGTTGTACAGTTAATAAGATAAATTACAAATAAACATAAAATTAATAAATAAACAAATTACAATTATTGTGACAAAGCAAATAATTTAAATTTAGTTTTGAAATGTTGGAATTATTAGTGTTGCATACAAGGCCTTCTGCAGGCTCGTGATGCTGCCATCTATTGACTTCCTGCCGCCACATTAGCAACTTCTTCCTTTCTTCTTTCCAAAGTGGGCTATCTCTCTGCAACTCTTTTTTCTAATATAGATCTTTCTTCTGAATTTTTTTCTAACTCATTTAGAAATTCAGCTTTTCTTTTGTTTCAAACAATTCTTTTGGAATATCTGGTTTCTAAGAATTTGGACCATAAGCATCATCAGGAAACAATTTTCTTCGTCTACATTTTTTTGGTTTATTTTCTATATTTCTTTTACGTTTAGCTGAAGACTATTCTCTTTTTTTTACAGAATTGGCCTGGACTATTGTTTGTTACTTCTTTATGAATTTTACTATATTTTTCTTAAGTATTAAAAGCCAACAAAGAAGCATTGTATTTCGCTTCATAAAACCCTTTTAAAGAAAAATTTATCCTCTTTCCCCCGACATGTTTGGCAATTACTACGTTAAATTATTCCACCGCATTATTAGTGGAATTATAAAGCAAGCTTCTGGCATGGTTAGTCAAATTCCCTATAATTTTCATGATTTTAAACAAAATCCCACTTTTTTCTAATTCTGAGATATAATTTATATCTTCTCCACAGTGTGTATGGTCTCCAAAAACATGTCGTGGAGCGTTTTTCATATCCTTTATTAGATCAACTTGTGCATTTACTTGATCTTTTCTATGCTCTGACGCCTCTACAATTGCATTTCTTAATCTAAGTATTCTTTTGTCTTGCAATTTGCGAACTGCGGCATGTCCTAATTTTGTATTTCTTGCTACCTCTTTCAATTTGTTACAGGAATTTTTTAAGAGGTAGTTCTGACATTCAATTTTTTCAACTTCGAAGGTGCCGTATGGGTTAGCTTCCAAAACTTCTTTGTACACATTACTGTCACCATCTCCAATCATAGCTACTTATTTTGCAACATATAATGGCATGCTTTGAAGGAAACCTTGAACAATAATGTCTGATTCCATTGAAGTAGAGCTGCCTTCCCAATTTTTATAATATTTGTGATGTGGCACTTCAACCTCTTTTCTTTGGGAAACTTCGCAGGTAAAACAATATTTATTTCGAACTTGTAGGTGCAGCATTTTTTAGTTTGAAAACCAATTATGGCAGCCTACAAGAAAAATCAGAATATTAGTTTTTGTTTTGTTTAAAAAAGTCTTGCTTTCAAATATATTTTTTACTCTGCTAAAAATTAATTTTAATTGATAATATGTAAGTTTATGCGAGCAAAAATCTAATTCGAACTCTTAATTACAAATTATAAATCATATGTTATAAAATATAAATTATAAACAAAATAATATGTAATAAATAATATGTAATAACTAAAATAATATGTACTATATAATTATGCTCGGGATTAGAAATGAATACAATATATATTCTGTTGGTCATGACCTAAACTTGTTAATTTAAATTTAAAAAAAATATATATATATATAATTAAAAAAATAAGCATGTTTTTTAAATATTAAAGTCTCTTCAAATATGAATGTTGTGTAATGAATTTGAGAAAGTGAAGAGGTAAATTTGAAAGAAAAAAAAATTCATCGTAATAGTTTATTTCCTAAGAATAACTGGTAGTTATCATTTACTATGCATTATTTTGCTTAGTTAGAAATAAAAAATTCAATAAAGATATTTTAAATTGATTCGTCGAATAAATAATTATTTTTATTAGTCCCAAAGACAAATTGTGGCCTTCAACTCTATATATATATATATCAAAAATCTCGTTGTTAAACAAAAAATAGTGATAAGAGATAATTCAGAACTACTTCAGGGATTCTAACGATCTGTCTCGCATGTGACACATGTTTGTCATAAAAACATTTTTTTATAAATATGTCTGAAATATCTTAGTACAGATATATAAAAATAATTTTATTTATATTAATTTCGAGTAGGACTAAAAATAAAAATCTGCTCAGAGTTGCAAAAGTAGATAAAAAAAACTTATAACAAAATATTTCAAAAGGATCAAATGTCTCCTCATGTACTTAATTAAAGAAATTAAAATAACTGAAAATTATCCCTGTCTAATTTTTTAAGAATAAGTTTGGATAATTTAAACGTATAAACAAGCAACAATTATGATACGATTATTAAAGAATTTTTTACTAAACATTTTATAATGCCATGCTGCCAATCAAACTGATCCTGAATTTATTATATTTTCCTCTAAATAAATAAAAAAATAGTTTAAATTGTTAGATTCAGTGGTGGAAACAATGATCACCCAACTGCACATGACTTTTCAACAGAGAGCTATCATGATAGTTACACAAAATATAATTAGCACTTGTGGAATGTCGAATTGTCAGCCAGACAATGACTCAGTTCTGATTCCAACTGAAGTGCTTACAGCTTCTGAAATATCTCAGTTGAACTCCAACGATGATGATTCCGAATCACAGAATCTCAAAAGCGAAAGTTAGATATTTATGATGATTATGATACGGAAAGTTTTTCAAGTTTTGAGTCTGATGAAGGCTTTGTTCACAGTATATCAAGCTCAGAAGACGATTCAAGCGATGAGGAAGATTTTTCGAGTGTTCGACTGTGGTGTAAAATTGAGTTCTCACGCTCCTACGATTTATGGTAATGCGGGCATGAAAGCTTGCGTGACAAATATTTCTGATCCACTAGAGTACTTCGAGCTGTTACTGATGACATTGTAAATCATATTGTTACTGAAACCAAAATTTTTGCTGCTGAAAATTTAAATAAATTTAAGAGCAAAGAACATTCCCGAACTCGTCATTAGATTGAAACTAATGCGAATGAATTGAGAGTATTTTTTGCAACATTAATTTTGCAAGGAATAATTGCGAAACCAACACTGTAAGAATGTATTGGTCAAAAAGAAAGCTAATTGAAACTCCTAGTTTTTCTAACCTCATCAGTTCGAGAAGGTTTGACCTTATTATGCAATTTATTCATTTTGATAGGAATGAAAACACTAATTCTTCTCTTCCTCAGCCAAAACTAAAAAAAAAAAAAATATGGACCGTTTTAAATTACTTACAGAAAAATTTTTCGGAAGTTTATACACCCGAACAAGACATATGTATTGATGAAAGTCTATAGCTGTATAAAGGGAGACTTTCTGGGACCCAATACTTACCACTTAAAAAGCTCAACTCATAATCCTGAAATCGTAAAAGTCCCAAATAAATTGAAAAATGTGGAAATAGAGAAGCCTAAGATTGCTTTAGATTATAATAATACGATGGGTGGTGTAGATCGCATGGATCAGCAAATTGGATACTATGACATAACTCGATCTCGTCTGTGCTGGTTATAAACGTAAATGTTTTCTAATTATAATCAACACTAAAACAAGTATCTCATAGAACAAAACTCTTTTTACTATCTCAAGTGTACACAAGATATAAAAACATATATGCGTTGCTAACAAAAGAATGATGTAAGAAATAATCATTGCATTTGCGTTGATGCACTTGCGTCTGAAACATCCTCCCCACCATGATCAACCGTAAGGGGTATGATCAGTTGAACAGGTCCAGATATTTCCTTGCCATCAGAACGTCAAGTACAAGTGCGGACTTATCCATTGCGTCCTTTAATTAGTCCAGTTACCAATGCTCTTTTCCACGTATGTCGTGGTCTTACATCTTCATGTCTCCAACACGAACATGAGATGATTTTTGAATGTTACGAACTTGGTGGAAAGATCGTAATTGCAATAAATAGTCCTTGTGCCATTTCTTCCAAAATTCGTCTAATAAAACCTGTTGTTGCTTGTACAATTTTGTCAAATTTCTACTAGATGTCAGAATTTAATTGCGCAATAAATCGAGTTACATTACCTTGCACTGTTTTTTTCTTTCTTTTCAAGAGTGCCAGACTGTCGCCAAGTTCTTTTTTGTTTTGTTTCTCCATCATTGAGTAATACTGATGTTTGACGTTTCGTTAGTTTTTAAAAGAGTGACTGCGTAAATTACTAATCATTCGTACTTAATTTTAAACCGAGTTGTTTCGGTACCAAAATGGGCTGGTTATAAACATAAATGTTTTCTAATTATAATCAACACTAAAACAAGTATCTCATAGAACAAAACTCTTTTACTGTCACAAGTGTACACAAAATATAAAAACATATATGCGTTCCCAACAAAAGAATGATGTAAGAAATAACATCGTCAAAGGAAATATTACAAGAAAATATTTCGTTATTTATTGGACATAACAATTTTTAATTCTTTTCAGCTGTGGAGGAAAAAGGGAATAAAAAATCGAATTTGGAATTCAGACTTAAACTAGCTGAAAGAATTGTTGAAAAATATCACACTCACAGACATGTGAAATCAAAACCAGCTGAAACAGTTTTGAATACTTTAAGATTGTCAGCACGCCATTTTCCTGATTATATTCCGCCTACAGAAGTAAAGAAAGAACCTACTAGTCGATGAGTGGTATGTTGCAGCAAAAATGATGCCAATGGAAAAAGAATTCGCCGTGAAACACGTATTTATTGCAAAGACTGTAATGCCCCATTATGTGCAATTCCATGTTTTAAAGTATATCATACTCAAAAAGATTTTTAGGTAGTTACTGTATTTAAATGTTTCATAAAGTTTTACATTAGTTGTATTCATTTAGGACTTTCAATTTAATATTTGTCTTGCATTTATAATTAACTATAATCTACTATTTAATAAGTATCATTTATTAATTATTTTAAAGTGAGTAAAAACTATTATTTGTGTACTACAAATACTTTAAGAAATTTTTAAAACGCGCGAGGCGAGCTATCTACGGCATCGCTAGAAAAGGGTGACATTTTCGGCAGAATGGTGGGGGGAAACATCTGCCACTTTCGACTACTGTTTACTAGTAATACTGCGCGAGTTAACTTCACGAAAACTGCCCATTTCCCTAACCGTCGAAGGGTTAAAAGTGATAAAATATGAATTTTATACTCAAATATTTCCGTCTGTTGTTTTACACTACCTTTGCAAACTAAGTAATCAGTGCTATTTTTGTCATTATAATGAGTACATGTCGCTACAATATATGATTTTAAAAAAAAGAATCGACTTGTATTGATGTAAAATAGAAATGTTATGTACTTTTATTGCTTGAATTCTAAAGTATAAGCATTTTTCATTGGAGGTTGTAAGCATGCAGTTTCGCTTATTACCTGGGTGCACAGGCGGAGTGAAGAGCCAACTCCTACTTCAGTAAAATCCTATTGAAAGAAAAGCAAAACTGTCCGAAGTGGGCACAAAGCTAGGGATATCCCTCTTCCCAAATTAGACAACGATAACTCAACAAACGATGAGTCCATTGGCGTCGTCAGATAAAATTTATTGGGGGGGGCCA
>NC_092208.1:14238912-14258025 GCF_043381705.1 Parasteatoda tepidariorum
ACCCCCCAGGGGCACACTCTTGTGTGACGGGCATGGCGCACCCGGGGCCCCGAGCTGGACCTGAGCATTTTTCTATTTCTCTCTTGCGACGGTCCTGTTTTGAGTTTCCGACCTTTTATCAAATGTTTATATGGACCTAGTGGACGAATTTTATTTCATTCAAAAACACTGTTTATCAGTTACAGATTATATATCTTCTAATTTTTGTTTGTTTTCTACTGGCTTTGTCGGGTTTCCTGATTTATGTTTCACCTATTTATTTTAAATAACCAATCTTTCCCTAAAGCATGCAGACTAACAACGTTAGCTTTTGCTGACCAGCACGTTTGCCGTGTGCTGCGTCTCGTAAGGTGGAAAGGGGGAGCCTGGAGCTACCTGTCTGCTTTCTCATACGAGTGTGGCGCCCAAGGGGGCATTTTCCTCTCGGAGTTGGTAGACTGCGTGCTCTTTGGCCCCTGCTTCATTTTAGACGAGTGGAAGGAGGTTATGTCCCCCTCTCTTTCAATCGGCTGGTAGGGACAATTTAGCTCCTTGCTCAGGACTAGTACTGCATCAGGGGAGTGCCCCTGAGCTCTGATAGCTTTGGCGGATCCACGCTCCTTTGGTGTAGTGCTATATCTGGAGCTACTCTGAGCAGAATGCTGAGGCTGATGTATTCAGAGCCAGTGTTTCTGTTCCCCTTGTTGGGCTCGGTGGTGGGCATGAGAGTGTCCAGATGAACATCTTCATTTGATATGACTACTCCTACTGAATCACCCTGTTTCGGAAAAACTTCACCTAGATTTGACTTATCTACATGCTCTAATTACGACCTTACGAAAGCTAAATATCTGATACTCAGCTCAACAGTAAAGAAACTTTCTTCTTTATCACCATTTCTCGTACAAAAGTCTCTAGAATCTCAGATAGGTAATCCAAAAAATGTTCGTGCTATGTCCTCTGGCGACTTGTTAGTGGAAACTAGTTCTGAAAAGCAGACTACCCTACTTTTAAAATCAAATAAACTTGGCAATGTTCCTATTACTGTTGCACCCCATAGGACATTAAACATATCGAAAGGCGTTATAACAGAAAAAAACACTACAATTTCTTCCAACCTCTGAAATAATTGAAGGCTCCTCTAGTCAAGGCGTAATTGATGTGCGACACATAACAATAAGAAAGGGCGATGAAATAGTTCCTACACAACACTTGATTCTAACTTTCAACACAGCAAATTTACGTACGGACATTAAAGCTGGCTATAGAAATTGTAAAATCCGTTCATACATACCAAATCCACTTCGCTGTTTTAAATGCCAGAAGTTTGGCCACGCCACCAACAACTGCCGAGGCAAAGAAACCTGCTCTCGCAGCGGTCAGACAGGACATAACTTCAAATCCTGCACGTTACCAGAACAATGCATAAATTGCCATGAACCCCACTCCGCTAATTCTCGAAAGTGTCGAAAATGGAAGCAAGAGAAACAAATTATAAGCATTAAAGTTACGCAAAATCTATCCTAAACTCACAGCCACGACCTAATATTTCGTATGCTGCAGCTGTCACCAATTCAAAGAAAACTAAATCCATCGGCATACAATGTAACGTAATCGAAGCAGAAGTACAAACATCTCAACAAACAACCTCTGCCTCAAAAACCATACCGTCTCATCAAATACACAAATCTATAAAATCTGCTTCCCCTCAATCAACATCTTCACAAAACAATACTGAAAAAAAATCAAAATTTGAAACTAACTCCACAACTAGTAAATGTTTTGCACAAAAAATTAACCCAGACGCCACAATTAAGCAAACCCAAATTTGTTTCAAAAAGTAAACAAAATCGTTTCAATAAAAATAGGAACAAATTATCCAACAGTAAGCTAGAACAATCTGAAGATATGAGCACTGATAACGCAACTGATTCGGACATGCAAATAGAGAAGGGAATGGAGACTCCAATTAACCTTATACCTAAAACCAACAAGTTTAAATTGGCAAAATAAATAATGGCAAAACTTTTAAATTGGAATTGCTGAGGCTTCTACACAAGTTTAATAGACATTAAAAGCCTAATTGACAAACAAAATCCCATATGCTTTTGTCTCCAAGAAACATTCCTCAAACCATCTCATAAGGGAAATATACATAGGTATACTAATTCAAGAAAGGATTTTATACAAGGTAACAAAGCATGCGGCGGTCTTTCACTTTTAACATTTAAAAGCTATCCGTTTTCTGCTGTTTCATTAGTAACTCCTCTACAAGCTGTTGCGGTTCAAATTTTCATTCAATCACTTATCACGGTATGCTGTATTTATTTACCACCAAATCAGGTAATACCACAATCTGACCTAGACAATCTAATTACTCAACTACCGTCACCATTCATCATCATGGGAGATTTTAATGGGCATAACCCATTGTGGGGTAGCGCCAATTCAAATTCTCGTGGTAACCAGATAGAGAAACTCATCAATGATCATCAATTATGTCTACTGAATAAAAATGAAAAAACTCATTTTCATTTCCCTTCTAGAACTTTTCATTCTATTGATCTGGTTATTTGTTCTCCTCAAATATACCCGTTTTTAGAGCTTTTTGTTGACAACTACCTTTACCACAGTGACCACTTTCCTATCATTATAAAAATTTCTGTACCGTCTCAAAATAATATCTATCGATTACCTAGACTCTGCATCGCGGCAGCAGATTGGGTAATGTTTTGTAAATCTCTTACATTCAATGAACATACAATAGAAACAGGAACTATTGATGAAGCCACAACTGAAATAACTAATGCCCTCATAACAGCAGCTGAACAGTCAATGCCTTACACTTCTCCTAACTGCCCTAAATATACAAAACCCTGGTGGAACAAGGAATGTAGCCGAACTCACAAATTTCAAAAACAGGCTTGGAGAAAATTCCGTAAATATCCCACGCAAGAAAACTTGATTGCATTCAAACGGGCCCAAGCAATAGCAAGAAAAACTCGAAGAAAAAGCCAAAAGAAATCTTGGATTGAATACGTCAGTGGAATAAACAGTAATACTACATCTAAAGAAGTTTGGAAAAAGATTAAAACAATATCTGACCATTATGCAACTTCACCTGTTACTCATCTTGAAATAAATAACCGCAAAATAACTGATAAAAAAGAAATAGTTAACACTCTTGCTGAAAGTTTTTCTCAGAATTCCAGCTACACAAATTATCCAACCTCCTTTCAAAGATAAAAAGCAATAACTGAAAAGACAATACTTAAATGTCCATCCGAACCAATCAATGATTATAATTCAAAAATTACTTTAATAGAACTAAAATCGGCTATTAAACGTTGTAAACCCACTTCTCCTGGCCCTGATAATATACACAGTAGCATGTTTAAGCACCTTTCAGATACACATCTACAAATAATTTTAAATTTTTTCAATAGAATTTGGATCGAGAGAAAATTTCCCTCCAGCTGGCGCAAATCATACGTAATAGCTGTCCCCAAACCAGGAAAAGACCACAAAAATCCTAATAACTATCGGCCCATAGCTCTTACTAGCTGTTTATGCAAACTATTGGAACGGATTTTAAATGATAGACTTACCTATTTGCTAGAATCTCGAAATATTTTATCTTGCAAACAGACTGGTTTTAGAAAATGCAGTTCTACTACTGATAATGCCATACTTTTAGATACTGAGATAAGAGAAGCGTTCTTGAAAAGACAGCATTGGGTAGCAGTATTTTTCGATATCGAAAAAGCATACGACCGAACGTGGCGTCATGGTATTCTGCGAGATCTTCTAGATTATGATATAACAGGGAATTTATTTTATTTTATTCAAAATTTTTTAGCAGAAAGAACCTTTCAAGTGTTTTTAAATCCTATATTTTCAGACATTTACACTCAAGAAGAGGGTGTTCCTCAGGGTAGTGTTCTTAGCGTCACTTTATTTCTAATCAAAATAAATAAAATTTTATCCCTTTTACCCCCTCTGTTGACGGTAGACTCTTTGTCGATGATTTTCGGATTTCGTGCAAAGCTACCCATATGCACACAATAGAAAGACAACTTCAATATGCAATTAATAAAATATTACAGTGGGCAGACAGTAATGGTTTTACTTTTTTACCTAACAAAACTTCTTGCATTCACTTTTGTCGTAAACGAGGTCTTCAGCCTGATCCAGAATTATTTCTCAATAGTTATAGTATACCAGTTATACCTGAAGTAAAATTTCTGGGCATAATTTTTTACTCAAAATTAACTTTTAAATCTCACATTAACTATCTGCGACAAAATTGTGAAAAGAAATTAAACATACTCAAGGTTTTAACGAACTGCTCTTGGGGAGCAGATACCAAATCTATGATTAAAATTTATCGCAGTATCATTCGCTCTAAAATTGACTATGGATCTATTATATATGGATCTGCTAGAAAATCTGTTTTAAGATACCTAGACACAGTACACCACGAAGGAATTCGTATTGCTACAGGGTCTTTTCGTACCTCTCCAATTCAAAGTTTGCTAGCTTTATATCATGAACCATCCCTCATTATACGCCGAGCAAAACTTGCCCTAAATTATTATTTTCATATCAAGAGTCACCCTAATCATCCCATGTTTCCTAAGATTTTAACGCCAGACTACGAAACTCTTTTTAACCATAGACCATCCTGCGTTCCAACTTTTGGACTTAGGATGAAAAAACTTTTATCAGATTTTACCATNAAAACGACTCTTACACGAGCTTCTCAATTTCTTTCCTTTTTTTTAAATATTATTTCTTTTATATTGACATCAATTGAAATACTAATTTTGTACCGTACCACTTTTTTCTGATAATTATAAAATTACAAATCCTGTTTGTTGCGTTACTTCTTAACAATTTTGAAATTAATTATACAATAATATTTAAATCCCTTTTATTTTTTCACTGGCCACAATTTTCACTCAAATTATATTTGTGCAAAAATTAAAATTATACAAAAATACAAAGATTGAAATGTATTCGAACATAAGGTTAGAGCATATTAAGAAAAACTTGTTTAAATTACGCCAAATATATTTTTCCTAGATTGCACCTGGGAAATGAAAATTTGTGCAACTTTTTTACTGTCAATAACGTCTAAAATGTTTTTATGGACATAACACAATGCTACATGGTTTAACCTCTTTTGGGTCATTGTTGATCTTAAATACATTTTTAATTTTCTTAAAGCACTGAAGCTTCTTTCGGCTTCACAAGACGAAGCAGGGCAAACTAAAAGGAGTCTTACCAAATTTTCAACACTTTTAAATAAACATCTAACTTCTTTGATTGTTGAAGAGAGTGCTTTTCTCGCATCATCTAAGCAATTGACTTTAAAGTTTTTATGGAAAAGTTGGAGCTCAATTTTTAAGGCATCTACGTCAATTTCTGGATAACAATTTAAACTTTCCGATTTTTCGAACTTAAGCAGAACATTTTCCAACAAAATTTGTTTTTTTACACCTGGTTGATCTAAAATACGACTTTTTAACCCACTTATCGCTGTATCAACCATGTGATAAAATTGCTGGCGATAATATTCTTCGCACGAATTATATCCGTGTGAAGGAGCAGGTCCACTATATCTCTTAGGTGGTTTTTTTTGCCTTGGAAGTGATAATTCTTCCAGATCATTTTGTTGAATTGCTGCTGAACATTCCTCAAAAACTTTTGAAAAATTTTCTTCAGATCTCAGATCCGACAATCCTTGAATCATGACTTCAATAGATTTACATAAACCCGACAAAGTGTTTTTTTTACCTTGAAATAATTTATTGATTGTCTCCAGCATTTCGATTATTTTTTTCCCCATTATCAGTCCTAAATATGTCGTTCCATTTAGGAAAGTGTTCAGTAGGCCACTTGCCCCATCATAATTTTTCGATGTCAGCTCTTCCAAGGTTTTCAAAATTATGTCATACTTTTTAAGAGCTTCGTTGATTTGAGAATGCCTGTAAATCCATCGCGTAGGGCACAATGGCTTTATTCTCCCGGCATTGATTACAGGACATTGCGCCAAATCTTCTTGAATATATGTAAAGATAGATTTTACCTTAGCATTTGAGAATAAATTTCCCAACTGATGTAAGTAATCCAAGGAGTTTCTCACTTCTTTGGAAGAATCACAAACATTTTTCATAATTAGATTGCAACAATGGGCACCGCAGTGAATATAATCAGCAAGAGGTTGTTTTGCGATTAAGATGCTTTGGACACCTTTTTTATTTCCGTTCATATTTGCTGCTCCGTCATAGGTTTGCCCTCTCAATCCTTCTAAGGGAAGTTGAAGTCTCAATAGGACATCCGTTATTAGTGATGCAATGTCTTCTCCAGTTGTAAAACCGTGTGTTTGGCGCAGTATGTCCATTTTTGGACCTTGTGCCACTAAACCCCACATTCAATCAATCAATCAGTCTTCTCCAGTTGTTGCCGGGGTCTTATAAAATCCTATAAATGTTTCTTGTGGCTCAAAATTGTCATCTATCCACCTTATGCAAATGCTTTCTTGCTCAACCCCTGAAATATCTCTCGTTCCATCACAAATTACGGAAAAAAGGACAAATTACGGAAATTGACTTCATTTTCCCGATGAGAGTAAGACTTATTTCCCTGCCAAATATTTCAAGGATTTCGTTTTGAATATCCGGATGGGTGTAATTTTTTTCTCTTTTTAACCATTGTTTTAGATTTTGCCTATCTTCACTGCGAAGTCTCAAGAGTTCCATTAAAGTTTCCTTCCTACCACACTTAACGATTTCTTTCTGCTTATTAGAAGCATTTCTCAAGAGATGATTTGTGCACGCAATTTTTTTGACGGTGATAGTATCATATGGCCGAGAATCTAAAATCTTATAGAAGTTGCTGTCCCCGTCTCCAATGAATTTTGAATAAATTAATCCTTCATTTGAATGTTATTATTAAACCCTTCAACTAAAATGTCCGATTCCATGGCTGAAGAGCTCCCAGACCAATTTTTATAACAAATATGTTTCACAGGTGATACTTGCTTGGTAGTTGCTCGAGAGCATATGCCGCAATATTTGGTTCTCACTCCAAGAAAAGAACTTTTCCTGCAGCTTGTCCAACAATAGAGGCCTATAATATAATGAAAAATAAAAAATAATTCAAAAAACACAACTTTTAATAAACGTTAGTAATTTTTATATACTAATTAAAACGTTTTAAAAATCAACGGAATTCAGGGCCTGATCATTGGCTAGGCCCAATACGCATGGGCTTAGGGCACACATTGACTGCGGGACTTCAAAAATTAGTAAAAAGTCCTCAATATTACTATTTTTTTTAAATATTGAAAAAAACAGTTTTTCTTAAAAAAATTTCTTTTTTTTAATTCTTTAGAGCTTGATTACCCAAATCTTTCCCATCTAATGAATTATTATACAATTTTCTAACTGCGCCCTCCATTTTTAATTTAGTTATAATTACTAATTGCTCCTTTTCCCAATCTGCTAATTTAGCAGTAGTTTCAAGAGCCTGAAAATACTCATCATAATTATCACAAGTTCGATTGGGGACAATTGACAATAGAAATGGGGATTTTAATCATTCTGCCATACTTAATTGCTTATGTTTTCTATAAAATAATATACAAATAACAGTATCTATAAATACTACCACATAACCAAATATTAATTAAAAGTGTCTGCCGATCCTGGTCACGGCACCAGAAATATATGTGGTGATGTTCAGATGAAAGGAATAACTTTTTTCTTCTTTCTTTTTGCAGAAGTATGAATCGCGAAGGGTCGTGGCATCCAAATATATGCATAGGTAAAATGTCTTCTTTTAACGCACAGATTTTATTGCTTTCGGGTACATTTTGTTCGTTTTTTCTAAATCGAACGGCCATGGTAACTGCTGCCCGAAATCCAAGTATTCTATCGTCGAGCAACTTCCTTAGTGTGTGGTGCCCGTATTTACCACACTTAACGACTTCTTTCAGCTTATTAGAAGCATTTCTCAAGAGATGATTTGTGCACTCAATTTTTTCGGCGGTGACAGTGTGATATGGCCGAGAATCTAAAATCTTCTTATAGAAATTTCTGTCCCCGTCTCCAATGAATTTTGAATAAATTATTCCATGCATTTGAATGCTATTATTAAACCCTTCAACTAAAATGTCCGATTCCATGGCTGAAGAGTTCCCAGACCAATTTTTATAACAAATATATTTCACATGTGATACTTGCTTGGTAGTTGCACGAGAGCATATGCAGCAACATTTGGTTCTCACTCCAAGAAAAAGAACTTTTCTTGCAGCTTGTCCAACAATTGAAGCCTATAATATACAATGAAAAATAAAAAATAATTAAAAAAAAACACAACTTTTAAGAAACATTAGTAATTTTTATATACTAATTAAAGCGTTCTAAAAATCATCGGAATTCAGGGCCTGATCATCGGCTAGGCCCAATACGTATGGGCCTAGGGCTCACAATTTCTGCGGGGCTTCAAAAATTAGTAAAAAGTCCTCAATATTACTATTTCTTTTAAATATTGAAAATAACAGTTTTTCTACAAAAAATGTCTTATTTTTAAATTTCAAATTTCTTTACATTGTGGTACGACCAAACTCAGGTACACATTGCACTAATAAAATTCGAAAGTAAGGTGGGCTAGATTTGTGTTCGTTTAGCTTATCAATAATTACAGATTAATGACATAGCAAAAATCCATGACAGTTCTTGCTTGTGGACACCAATTGTCTTTACCTATTTTTTATTTGTGCATAACTTTCTTTCTTTTTTTATATTCTGCTTTTTTATATATTTAGTAATACTATTTAAGATCAAATTTTAAAGCAGTAATGTGCATCAGATATTACTACAGAACACGATTTTGAAATTCTCATATCTAAATAAATTATTATTCAAATGTGTTTTTCATTTTCCATCAGTAGATACAATTTTAGCTCTTTTGGATATTTAGCTCTTTTGGATTGGTGTTGAAATGTATTTTTCTATATAAATTATAATTAGTAGAGGAAAAGGTGTAGATATGGGCACCCTCTTTTGTTTTATTGATAAACTCTTTTGTTACTTTCAATTTGAAAAATTGTAGATTTTTGTCTTTCATTAACAACTATTACAAGTTTCCTAAATGCGAGAAGGCAAAACAATGATTAACATCAATTATTTCAAAAATCTTTTAAAAAGCACCAGAAAAAATGGGGTGTAAATATGGGCCCTCTTCAAAAATAGTAGTTTAAAAACAGGATAAAATAATACAAAATGGTAGAGAATTTATTTATTACAGTAAAAATAATTATTTACAGAAATCGCAAACATAACTGGCTCTTTCAGCCCCGGCACAATCTAAGTGTGCTCACATTTGGCACATAACACATCTCACCCACACTTTTCCCCGAGTGTCTTCAGAGAACTTTCCATCACAAAAAATGCAAGTTGCATCGCTTGAGTCTGGTTTATCCCCACCGTTGACATCTAGATAGGTATCATCATCACTGTCCATAAGGGAAGGGTCATCGTAGTCTGATGAGTCCAATGATGAATCGTATCGTTGCGTGGGTCGAAATTTCTTTTTTTGAAGGCCTTTCGTCCCACCCCTGCCCCCTGGCCGGTCTCTTACACCGGGAAAACTCAAGGACGTCTTCTTGAGAGCACTTCTGTCAAGCGACTTGGTCAACTGATCCTTGTATGGTGATCCGGTGATGAGGCTGGACCTTACTGATTTGCGTCCACGAGTAGTGGTTCTCTTCTAAAGGTTGGGAACAGGAGATATGTCGAAATTGCACTTGAAGTTCCCGGGGAACATTGCGGTATTTCAACTGCCTTATCAATTGACATAACTAGAACCTTATGTGCTTGTATATCAGGATATCTCGAAGGAGAGGCAAATGATGTTGATGGTCCAGAGATAACAAGTAGAGGAACACGTGATTCTGAAACATTGGAGTCCTCATAATATATTTAGTGATTAGAAGAAAATAATCTACACTTTGAAACCTCTAAATTGGTGACCGGACTATAAATAAAAAAATCTTCTGATCCAGAACAATGGGTGACGCTGTCGCTGTAGTCATCCCTCCCTTCATCCGAGCTGACCCCGCCCTTTGGTTCTTTATGCCAGAATCGACGTTTGCGTTAGCAGCTCCAAAGGCAATCATAGAAGCGAAGACCAAATATAATTATGTCGTCGCTCATTTGCCACCGGATACGGCGACGATCGTGAGAGATGTGATCATGCAACCGGATGTCACTGATACTTACATGGACTTGAAATCCAAAATCATCGAACGCTGTCGAGAATCTAAAACAGAGGAGATCCGACGTCTATTGGCTGGAGAAAATCTTGGGGATAGAAAACCAAGTGAGCTCTTGCGGGATATGAAACGCAGAACGGAAAATCACAAAATTGAAGACGAATTGCTTTTCGAATTATTTATCCAAGCGATGCCTCTCCCCGTCCAAACAATCATTGCTTCTATTTCCCCCATGTCAACGGAAAAAGCTGCCGAAGTTGCTGACAGAATATTAGCGATCTCGAATCCTCTGCACTTCCTTCAGTCCATTCACCCCAGAGTTCAACAACCCCACGGGATTCTCAACACCAATTTCATCCACTCTCTCCTTCCTCATCGGGAGTGGAGGAAATTTCTCTCTCCCAGCTGTACAAGGAAGTAAAATCATTACGGAAGGAGGTGAACTTTCTTCGAAGCAGGTTTCGGTTTCGAAATGATACTCGAAAATCTTCGCGCCCTCGCTCCTCCTCCACTGCTTCTGGAAATAGTGCTACGAAGTTGTGCTTTTACCATCGTAAATTCCAGGAAAACGCACATAAATGCGTGCCCTCTTGTGATTTTTCAAAAAATCACAAGTGGTCAGGGAATAGCGGCGAGTAATTCCTTGCCTTCCAATCAATCTCGCCGTTTGTTTATCATGGACAAAAATTCGGGTCAATCATTTTTGATTGATTCCGGTAGTGATGCATCTCTAATAATGGCAACCAAAAAAGAAAAACAAAATCCTGAAATTCAAACGTTTCGTGCTGCTGTACTGTATAGATTTGTCATTTAAGAATAAACCATCGCGTTGTGTTCCTCCTTTGCCCTATTTCAACTAAACTAACTAGTGACCTCAGTTCCAGCATGGGATACCTTACCTGTTTATCTGTAAAGTAAAAAATAGAACTACCAAAAAAGGTTAAACGATGACGGTTAAAACATGGGCAATAAATTAAAATGTGATGGATTGTGAGTAAAACGTTGCAAGTATTGCAGTGAGGAGAGGGTTCATCAAACAGCAAGTGAAGGTGGGTCAATCGAGTGTGGCCAATTCGAAGACGAGTAAGTTTGACGTCTGCCCTACGATTACGTAGCACAGGCAATGGATCGAAATCAATTTTTATAGCGCGCAATTTATTATTAATTTGAAGATCCCACTGCTGCAACCATAGAGACTTTGTAAGCTGTCGTACGTGTGTTTTTATATCTTGGTATGGTATAGACAGAGAGAAAGGGTTTGTAGCAGATCGTGCGGCAACATCGGCCACGTCATTGCCCGGAATTCCGACATGACTTGGGACCCAACAAAATAAAATATCAAACCCATTTTTATGAAAAGAATTTAACAGATGATGTATAAAATTTAAAATTGGGTGAGTCGATTCTTCNATTCGATTGGATGAATGCATTGCGCAGCATGTCCTTCTGTGGACTTTGTGCCATTAAACCCAACATTCAATTCCAATTCCAATGTAAAGTAAAAAATAACACTATCATCATACCATACGAAAATAAATACAGTTTGAGGTAGTAAACAAATAAAAGGTTTATTAAGTTTAAAAGAAAACAGTCCTTAAGGGACCGTATAAAAACCATTAGCACTCTAATTTCACAATACATGCACACGTGGTCCCCTCTGATCGGACCTCCACAAATACTGGCTTACCAATTTCATCATGAGAGAAAAGATATACAGTTAATATACTTTCATGACTATATACATAGCTACACTTATTCATCCAGAATGAAAATATTTAGCACTCTTGATTTCACAATACAGCAACATATGGCACCCACTGATCTGACATCAAACACTGACTTATCAATTCAAAATGAGAGAAAGGATATACAGTTACCATATATGCCTTGCTATATATTTAGCCACACTTATTCAGATGGAGATCGAACAACACGTGCTATGGATATCCACCACGTGTAGAAGCTAGCAATGGTTACCATTATTCAGGGTCCTTTGAGGTGAAAAGCACCGAAATTCATTTTCACAAAACATACTCTATTCGTAGAAATTCCCTACTTCACGGGAAAGCTATTAATTTATTACCTCTGTATATAACTCCCACACATCATATGATATTAGCCATCACACCATCTATTTTTTGTTGTCACCAACTTTTCTCATTTTTCCGTGCCGACTGACTCTTACTTCATCTAAGGAAGCTTATTCCCTCGGGTTTCCACCACAAATAGTAAATATGTATAATTTAAATTTGCAATCAAAAAGTGAAATGTATGAAATTAAAGGTTTACATAATGCTTATTCTTAGTTACAATTATAATATTGAACAATAAAATTAATTATTACATTTATATAAAAATATTAAAAGTTTAGAAAAAAGGTTTATTTTCACTGTCATTAGTATAAATTAAGTCTCATGCTGCCACCTATTGGCACAAAG
Organism: Parasteatoda tepidariorum; assembly: GCF_043381705.1. Lineage (NCBI taxonomy): Eukaryota > Metazoa > Arthropoda > Arachnida > Araneae > Theridiidae > Parasteatoda > Parasteatoda tepidariorum. The sequence goes on from NC_092208.1 coordinate 14,251,612, forward strand.
ATTAGTAAATAAAAAGAAACTGTAAAGGAACTTTATCAGTACAAATACCCCCGTCCCTCAAAGAAATTTGTATGTTTTTAACCAAAAGGAAATTTACGAAAAAGAGCAACAAAAAAAAATTTATAATAATAAGCTTTATAAAACTACATCATAATTAAATTCACCTAAAAAAAATTATAGCCAAGGTAAAACTTATTTCACTTCACAAGAAGCACCACAAAGAAATTTTAATTTCAAACTCCTCTGAATGCAATCAAAATTCAGCTCAGCCGTGAATACGGTAATCACCTTAACTTGGCGCCGAGATAAGTAGAAAACCATACTAAAAAATTTTTTCATGTTCTTAATTTTTAAATTTATCAAACTCTAATTCATAAACTTAAATAACATTTAAAAAAATCTACCATTAAATTTTAACATGAGTTAAACAATTTGAATCTTCAAAAATCAACCCCCAAATTAAATTACATTATAACCATAAGTGTCAAGGTACTGGTACCAGTCAGGACAAAAATTAGCACCAAACATATATAATAAATACCATCACAATTAACAATACAAATCACATAAAAATATTCCTGAGTATAATATGCGCTAAACAACAACATCTGACATTATCACATTATAATCACATTTGAACCACAAGATCGGATTTTAACATCACTGTGACATTCTCATCATTCATATCACATGAAATAGATACACAAAAATAACAAATTCTTGAATCATAATACTATAATTTGCATAAAATGATTTATATCGGAGTAATCTTGACATCATAAGTCCATGAAACCTATTGCCTTAACGGATAAGAAAATTTTCTGTTTTCATGATACAAGTCATTTCAATAAGCATAATACTTAAATTTGCAATATCAAATATCTCCTTAATTTATTTTGAAACAGCCAAAAAATTATGGAACATGAAAATAAACAATTATTTTCAAGAGCATACATACATTTTCATAAAACACTTAATTATGTCTAACTCTACCATTTTGTCGAGGTCTTAAATTGTATCTCCCCCTAGTAGGTAAAAGTTGCATTTCCCCAAATTATTCGTTGTTCACTACATTGTCTCCCAAATTGTTAGGATTGTAAGGGTAAGAAGAAATATCTTCACTTTGTGTAGGAACGGGTTGCAAAATCTCATTATTCTCATCGTCGGTGTTAAGACAATCCAGCCTTTTTTCCATACGACTGATGTCTTCGATGTGCACTAACCTGTTATTATTAGGTTGATTAATATGTTGGATTCGCACAACCACAGGGTAGATGACCTCCACCACCTTATAAGGGCCAGAATTAGGTTTATTAAATTTCTTGCATAATCCTGGTGTAACACGTGGATTAAACCAATAAACTACATCGTCAATTTTAAAAGACACTTATATACTACTATTATTTCTACGATTTATATTATCATCTGCCGCCTTATTTAAATTTTCCTTAACCTCTTTATAAACTTTATGAAAGTTTTTTAGCAAAATGTTAGCAAAATCAAGTTTATCAGAATAAGAAAAGGGTGGTGGACTATCCAAAAATTTTCTAGGTAAGTTTAATTCTCTACCATACACAAGGTAAGCAGGAGAAAATTTAGTTGAGTCATGACATGCAGTGCGTAACACCAACAAAGCATAAGGCAATTGGTGATCCCAATCATTATGCCTCTCATTAACCAGTTGACTTAAAACATTTCCCAGGGACTTGTGTTGATATGAATCGTTGTCTTGGATCGTTGTCTTGATCGTTGTCTTGAATTGTTGTCTTGAATCGTTTGCCTACGCGAATTTGCGACGAAGAGATTGAAATCTCTGACTTAGTCTCCATCAGAGACTTTACTGAGTCTTGTATGTATCTCAATGTTGTGGCATTAGCAAGAGACTTTGAACTAGAACTTGTTGATAATCACAAGTTGTTCCCAGATCAAGAACCATTAATTGACTTTTTAAGTGAGAACTATTTAAAAAATATTCGATTGGATGAATGCATTGCTGCTGCAAGGAAGGATTTTTTTAGTTATGATTTTTAATTATTTAAATATATTTGTTTGAATAAATGTAATTAGTTTGTTAAACATTTTTGTTTTTTTCTTTCTATGTGTTTACTGACTTTGCATTTTTCAGAGGATTGTGAAATTTTCTTTTTTAGCAGACATGAATTTTCTTTTTCAGAATATTTTTTTTTCAGGTTTTTAATATAAAATTCTCGCTTCAATTTAAAAACAAAATATCTATACTACAATGGAATTGCAAATACATTTAACAATGCAATGCATGATAAGGATAAGATTCAATACACAAGGTTTCAAATTTAATTAAATTAGAAAAAAAAACGACATTAAAAATATTGTATTTGACTGAAAATAGCAAACAAAATATCTATACTGCAATGGAACCGCAAATACATTTAATAATGCAATACATGATAAGGATAAGATTCAATACACAAGGTTTCATATTTAATTAAAGTAAAAAAAAATTATTTAACTGAAACTAGCAAAACAAAATATATATATTGAATGGAACCTCGCTCGTAACGTACAAGCATATACAAATACCATTATTCTCAATTCTTTCTACTTCAAAATATCATCTACTTTTTTAGTGTCGAAATAAAATATTAAAAAGCAACATAAATTTGTAGATGTATTAACATAACCTCAATGTTGTAAAAACAATTTTTTTAAGAAAAATATATATATAATTTAATAGTATTTAATATAAAGAAACTGATCAGTCTATAAGCAATTAATGTTAACAGTGTTTTTTTAACTCAAAAAGCATAAAAAATTCACAACAAAAAATTTAAAAAGCTTAAACTTATTTTTAAAATTATAGATTAGATGGATAAGAAATACGATATTAATATTATAAAAATAATACCACGAAGTACCGTTTGGACGAATTATGCTTGTATTAAAAAATTGTGAACTTTAGAAATTTAGTTTTTTTTTAATTAATGTATCGAAAATTTAGATTAAAAGAAAAGGGAAATTTTAAAATTAGTTACAATTTATGATAATTTTAAATTTATTCTAAAAAGTTTGATATTGACTTACGTTATTTAAACAAAAAATGTAAGTAGATTGATTTCATAAGGAATTTTCTGCGTAAAATTATGTGTACTAATTTAATAGTTCCTCGTGGTATGGGATGAAACAGTCTATGCAGACACATATTGCATGCTTGGCATACCCAAGAACTTCGTACAGCGTAATTTCCTGATGTTTTACTTTTCCGCTTCGCACATCTGCGACATCTCCTTGGCGTAGAAAGTTTTGACCTTTTAACCTTGGCGTTGAAAGTTTTGACTTATTTCGGGAAGATGGACTTGAATAATAATTTCTGTTATTAATCCCTTGGGCTGTTCAATATCTCAGAAATATAGCGCCAACTTGGCATCTTTGTCTTGTCTTCCTCGCCACCGTTTCTTGTAGCCCCAATCAGTTGAAAATTAGTTGTTGATTTTATAGCTATAGCGTGCTCGTAGCACCAATCATAATAAAATCTTTAATACAGTCCAATCGCTATTTTATTCTTTTGTTAACAAACGAACCAGCATAGAAATAAATCAATTGGTATCGAACATGGGCCAATTCATCTATAAGCTCAGTTTTGAAGTCCAACAATGTTTTTCGTTTTTCATTTAGCAGCTGAGAAAGCGAGAATAGAATATATACGCATTGTGTACAGCTGTATCTAAAAGAAATCAATAAATATATAGCCACCATTTCCTAGACCTTCGTGAAGATTCATAGTACTTTCGCTTCTGATCAGCGCCACCCATTTACTTATAATAATTAACAAACACTGTTGGACACTTTATATTAGTAACATTGCCACCTATGCGACGGTTTGCAGAAGATGTGGTGGTATATTCATTAGTAGAGAGCATGAAAATTTCTTTTTTATCTTTCCACGCTCTGCACAAAAGATTTGGATATTCAACACACTGGAAGACTTTTGAATCACCAGGTTCCAGCGTTTTACATCATGGGGCAAAAATTTTCGGCTAAGGTTTAGAGTTCCGCAGCAAACAATATTTTTATTCAACATATCCAATAAGAGCGGCACGCTAGTGAAATATCTGTCAAAATAAATGTGATGACTAATTACTTAGATAAGAACACCAGTTAAGTGCTGTACAACATCGTAACCAATTCCTTTGCCACTACGAGGAATTTTATCATTTTTCCCACAGTATACTTCAAAATTCAAAACATATCCTAGGAACGAGGTGCAAAGCATCCATACTTTAATACCCCTTTTAGCAGAAGACTTTTGAAGAAGGCTTTTGGGGGATGTATTGCACGATGCCTAGTCTACCTTTATATTTTATGATAGCTTCATCAACAGATAAATTTTCATAAGGGATGATATGGTTTTGGAAATTTCTTCTCATTTCCGTTAAGGAAGGATCCACTTTCTGCATGAGGTAGTATCCCGCATCCGTTTTTGGAACCTCGTTTTCTCTATCTGAAAGATGAAAAAATCACCATATTTAAAAGAAGCGGTCCCTTGCTCATAGTTGCTTTGATCTTCAAATTCGAGAATATCGGATTTTTGGAGCAATAATCCGCTATTCTCGGAATCCTTACAAGACTCATGACGTAGAGGCAAGAAATAAAGGCCTATATCTCCTCAATTTGTCTTATTGGCTCCCATTTCGTATTCGTCATTTTTTTTTTCCTAGGTGAGCGAATTCAGCATATTTTTTGATGTTTTCCATTACTGTCTTACACATTTCATCTGTGAGAAACAGCTTGAAAAACTGTAAGGGTGTAGATCCAGGTGCTAAATTGTGCACGGGTCCTCCTTCAGTCATATCAGTACTTTTCTCATCAGATACATTTTCTGTCCACGTTAAAGAAGGCAGATCTATTTCTTCCACTTCATCTACTTCTTGTTTCTCATCTTCTTTCTTCTCCTTGTTTCTCATCATTGTCTTTTGTCGAAAGAGACTGAAGTGGCTAACCATCATCATCACTGGATAGTTCATCATTGCTAGTGTCTGAGGCATATAAAATCTCATCGATTTCCGCCTGAGTAAGAGGTCTTTATCGTTTGCTCATTTTCGCAATCAAAATTTAACTGAACTGCAATCAACTCGAAGAAAATCTACTCATTCACAACAAGGTGTAAAAAGAACGAAATTGAAGTGCAAATAGACGCAAATTTTTAGGAAACAAGTTTATGGTTTGAAAACTAATATAAGGTGCTGACGTCAGTACTGGAGCTCAAGAATTTCGTTACACTATACAACATGAGTAGATGGAAAAAGCCGTTTCTTTTAAAATAGAAAATCATTAAAATATTTAAAAAAATAAATTATTTTTATATTTTCACTCGGGATTCGATCCCGTGCCCCCCAGGACAAAATGCTTCCATTGGATACTGATTTGTCAGGCATGCTAACCAGTATCCAATGGATGCATACCGTTCGAAGGAAAACTTAAGATTTTAAGGAAAATAAATTTAAACTCGCAGACGGTTATGGATAAAAAACGTAGTTTCATTTTTTCTTGTTTTTGAAATGGCAACGCATAAATATTAAATTAAAATAGTTTAAACTCGTGAGATTTTTATTTATTTTGTGGCAACATCTTTATTTTTATTTTTTGAATCACTGTGGCAACAGCTCCGCAATCTATATATGACGTCACAACTGTAGCTGTGAGCCATTCTCTCCAGCTTTAACAAGGTTGAACAAGTTAGATCTTGATGTTAGTGACGTATGAGTATTGAATTCAGTTCTCTTCAAATAGTTTGCATGTGAATGTTTAATGTTTTTTCATTGGTTGTTGGACTATTACTTTTTAAATTTGGCAACGGTTAGCATAGCAAAGTCTTCGTGTATTCATAATTCTCTCTTATTCACATTCTAGTGCTCAGAGTTTTATTTCACCACACTTTGTTGAACGTTATTTTTTTTTTTGAAGTAATTGTTTAAACTTCTATTTATATCTTATAGCAATTTTAACATTGCATATTTTTCCTCATTATGGACGGAAATACATCTTTAAAGAGAAAATATGCTGAAACTCAAGTAAGTACTTATTTCGATATTTTAAAATTCTATTCTTAGAAAAGAAAAAAAAGCATACTTGTAAATGATATTTATTATTAGCAATAACGTTCCTTTAAATAAAATGTTTTAACTAACATAACTTTTCTATTACTTACTGATAGTTTGCTTCATAACATTTAGCTGTAATTAGTATAGTTTAAAATAATTTCATACTTTTGAAAAATCGTTACATGTGCTTTTTCATAATTAATTATCTAAATAAGTCCAAATTTTTACTTTAATCTATACAGTCCTATCACATGTTTCACTACATTTGATAACTTCGATGCTTTGATTTCTGTTATTATTGTGATGATTCAAAACTTTATTTTTATTGTTTATTAGG
>NC_092208.1:14258525-14269112 GCF_043381705.1 Parasteatoda tepidariorum
ATGACAAGCCCTTACCAGTAAATTTGGCTACCACGACAAGGGGGAAGAGAAAGTAAGAGAAAAGGGAGAGGAAACGGAAGTGGGGATAGATCACTAGGGTACCCCGGGGCGTGACTCCCTGTATTTACCTAAAGAAGGTAAACCCCCTCAGGGGTTTTCAAACTGTGAAATGATTACCAGAAATCAAGGTCGGATTATGAAGAGCAGAATTGAATGATTTTAGAAGCATGAAGTTTAGAATTCTATTTATCTAGGACGGTAAAAGATCGTTTTATATCCTTATTTTGGAATTATTTTTCAACTCGAAATTTAAGGGCGATATGCATATTAAGAGAGTTGTACTCACTGCGATACATTGACAAAAAATTTGATAAATATTCTCACTATTAATATTAACGACAGGGCTTAGGGAAGTTTACTTTGCTTACAAGGGAGAAAAACTACTTTAAATCCAAGTTTCTTTAAAATCTTTTCAATTTGGGGACTAATTTTTGGATAAAGTTCAAATCGTGAAATCAATCTATCAAATTCTTCAAACTAAAGAATTTGTTTGATTACGTGATTAATTTTCCGTTGATGGAATCGATAATATAAGAAGAAAATTCACGATCAATAGCTTTGAGTTAACTTTTACTCAGGAGATAACTATTAGAACACATTTAAGAAGTGTGAAAAGCAAGCGTGCATAAGGCAACTTTTGCTTAGGGTGATGAGATGAAATATTATGAAGACAGAGTGTTTACCTATAAACAGAACAGAGAAATTCATCACAGTTAAGAACGTCTAAGAAAGTATACATTTTTTGTGCAAACGTGAACTGAATGCCTTTAAGAGTCATAAAGAACTTGGTCAGTGGAACATTGTCCATCAATGCGAAACAGTTGTCAACCTATCGTCAAATAATAAATCCGAGTTCCACTTCATAATGCAGTGAAACCTCGATTTTACGTCCCCCGAATTTACGTTTTTCCCGCATTTTACGTTTGTTTCATCAGGACCCAGTTTTTCCGTATACCTTCAATGTTAATTTTACCCGGATTGTAAGTTTTTAATTTACGAAATTTCCCGCATTTTACGTTTTTTGTTGAAGGAAAAAAATAAAAAAACGTTTTAATAAGCAATATTTAAGGTTTTTTACAGAAAGCAACTTGTCCGGAAAGCTGTAGCTGAACTAGAGAACGGAAACCTAAATGACGCCTGCAAACCAAAGTTAAGTGTTCTGGAGGCTATGCATTTTATTTCTGCTGCTTGGAGAAGCGTTACACAAAAGTGCATTTCCCACTGTTTTGAAGAAAGCGGAATCGTAGCTTCTAATGAACTGTTAGCAGATGCAGGATTAGATAGACTAGACCCGGAGAATGACAATGAAACAGTTAGCTATGACTTCGACGAGTACATCCGAGAAAACTTAGCAACATGCGAGGCTGAGAGAACCACTGCTCCATCCGTGGACGATGTTATGGACTTTTCATCCGCCGATGAAGATGAACAAGAAAGAACAGAAGCACAGTCCGTTCCTTCTTTCAACACAGCATTGAGAAGTTTGCTAATAGTGAAAGACTATTTTCTATCATACAAAGACCAGGAAAAAAATTTGCAAAAGATTTCAGTCCTGGAAGATGAGGCATTTACTTTGAACTCAATATCTAAAAAACAATCTACTATTACGCACTATTTTGCACCTAAATTACATGATTCTTAACAAAAATTGTAAAAGTGATCTTGAACTGGTATGTTTTTTCCTTTAAATACTAATATTCTTTTCGTAATATCATATCGACTGTTAAGAAAACAATTGACATGGGTTGTTATGAATCAATGTTCGATATTGTATCAGCTATACAACTCACTTTACCTAAAAATCCTAGTCGGTTTACATTACATTATAATAAAGCTACAAAACGAGTAAAAATTAATGCAGTGGAGGGTAGCAGTCTTCATTTAGAGAAGTTAGGTGAATTGCTAGGATTTCAACGTGATACAATCATAACGGGTAACAGGAAAAGTGAATTTGCTGCAGATGCATTGTCTAACTTTTCCGTTTTCTACGTTTACTCAGATTTAATTTCACCACAAATTGTAGGCAATATACAAGCCCCTTAATTACGAATCGTTCGAATCAAAGGAGAAGACGGGGAAACGATTAGTCAGTATTACGATAGACCACAATACTTACCGTTAATGAGGCATTCATTCCAAACTATTCAAGTTGAACTGAGACTCAATTCAGGTGATTTTGTTCCCTTCGAAAGAGGTAAAGTGATTGTAGTACTACATTTTCGTCTTAGGCAAATACTATAAATAGTATATCTCAATTATTGTATCCTCATTTAATGATATAACCATCAAGATGAATGCACCATATGTTTGCTGTACTAAAAAGTTTGAAGACCATTATGCGAGTCAAATTGGCTCGGGATTAGTCTGTTATAAAGGGGCTAATTTCCAAAAGGGTTATGGAATCGGAGGGATATTTCGTCGATTATTTAGAGCGGCATTACTTTTTTTAGTAAAAGGAGGTAAAACTGTTGCAAAAGAAGCATTAATAACAGGCAGTCGTGTCACGTCGGATGTATTGTCAGGAGAAAATTTTAAAGAAGCACTAAAAACAAGAAGTAAAGAAAGCGGAAAGAATTTAACACAAAAAGCTCTCGATAAAGTACAGTCAATGGTTGGGAAAGGAGGATATAAAAGAAAGCGTAAGAGAAAGAAAACAATCATTTCCTCCAAAGCACGTAAAGTGAGTGGACGCGATATATTCGACCCGTAATAATGACATTTCTATTGAAAAATTCCCCCGAATGCGTGAAGTCGGAATTGGAACTTTTTAATTTACCCGGAACTCAAACAGTTATTCAAGATGGGCAGTGGATACAATTTCATCCACTTTCTAATGTTTTCGATAACGCACCTGTGGAGTTTCACATTTATGGAAGTGGAGAAGACTATATAGATCTCAGTCAAACACAACTATATGTGAAAGCGAAAATAGTTAAAACTGACAATTCAGCTATCACTAAAGATGATACTATAGGACCTGTGAATTTATTTTCTCAAGTAGATGTATCCTTAAATGATCGCGTGGTTTCTAATTCAAATAATACCTACCCTTATCGAGCGTATATTGAGACGCTCTTAAACCATGGATATGATAGCAAAACTTCTCAATTAACAGCTGAATTATTTTACAAAGATAATAAAGATGGACTCAAGAAAAGAACTGAATTTTATACGTGCCTATCAAACTCTTTTTGTTGGTGTCAGTCGTAACCTTTTACAAAAGAAATAACGCAAAATTCTACAAAAACTAATTCACCATTTTATTATTCTTTTTTCATCCATTCTTTTTTAAAAACCAAAACAAGAAAAAAAAATGATCATATCTATAATATCAAGCTTTTAGCTCGCAACATCAGAAAATGCGTGTTATTACATCACGTGACCCTGACAGTTGGAACAGATCGAATGGGTCAAGACAGAGGAATATTTATTTCCAGAGAAGAATATAAGAACTCTAATACATTATTCGGATTTAATCTTTCACCGGATTTATGTTCAGGAGAACATTTAAATTTAATAAAGCACAGTAATTTGCGATTAGAACTAAAATTCAGTCAATCATTAGAACACACAGTATGTGTTATCATTTTTGCTGAGTTTGAAAACTTAATTGAAATAAACAAATCTAGAAATATTTTATATGATTTCGGAAACTAAAGAATGGATGGATTACAGCTATTTCATATTTTATCTAAAGAAAAGATGACGTCCCCTTATTTTCGAGGTGTGTATTCTATAGACACCCTACCGATTCTACAAGAAAATTCGTGTGCGATTATGAACTCTGACGAATCCTCACAGCCTGGAACTCACTGGCTGGGTATATTTATCAATAAGAAGAACGAGTTAGAATTGTATGATTCGTATGGTAGGCCACCCAGCTTTTATGGCATGAATACATCTCCTTACTCAGCAGTACAATGGAATTCTAAAGTATATCAATCACTGACTTCAAATGTGTGTGGTCAATATTGTATTTATTTTCTACTTAAACGCTGTCAAGGGTATTCTATGTTTCATATTTTAAATCAGTTGTATATAAATGATTTTCGAGTGTATCAATTTGTAAAAAAAAGATATGGTGTAAGATTTGTGTTTAGAAAATAGAAATAAAATAAAAAAATTTTAAAATTTAAAAATTGTGTATGTTTTTGTATTGTTTCATTTTTATTTCTTTACTTAAGAAAAAAGTCTAACATTTTCATTTGTATTAAAATTATTATTATCAAATTATAATTTTTTTTGAAAAAACTATTTTCGAAAAATTTATATTTAAAAAGAAATTTGAAAATGATTAGTTAAGAAATTATATTCAAGAAAAAGAATATTTTGATTAGAATTTTTCATATACAAAGAAAAAAAATTCGATAGGATATTATACCTATGTGAAGAGCAACCCCTTTTACCTTACCGAAAGAGGTGAAGATCAAAGAGAGTTGGAGTTTCAATTCATGTTTATTGTTAGCAAAATATTGCTGACAGAATGATTGGTACATAACAAATATTGAAAGCATTCTAATGTTTCTATCTTTTTCTTCAAACCTGGGATGGAAATGTTATTCTTCTTCTTGAAAAGTTATGAATGCAAATATCAAGATTTATGACTCCAGTGACATGTTAAATAGTGTAACGAAATTCTTGTTTTCTTCGAGTTGATTGCAGTTCAGTTAAATTTTGATTGCGAAAATGAGCAAACGAAAAAGACCTCTTACTCAGGCGGAAATCGATGAGATTTTATTTGCCACAGACACTAGAATGATGAACTATTCAGTGATGATGATGGTTAGCCACTTCAGTCTCTTTCGACAGAAGACAATGATGAAGAGGAGGAGAAGAAAGAAGATGAGAAACACGAAGTAGATGAAGTGGAAGAAATAGATCTGGCTTCTTTAACGGGGACAGAAAATGTATCTGATGAGAAAAGTACTGATACACAATTTAGCACCTAGATCTACACCCTTACTGTTTCTCAAGCTGTTTTTCACAGATGAAATGTGTAAGACAGTAATGGAAAACACCAACAAATATGCTGAATTCGCTCACCGGGGAAAAAAACTGTCGAATACGAAATGGGAGCCAATAAGATAAATTGAAGAGATATGGGCCTTTATTTCTTGCCTCTTCGTCATGAGTCTTGTAAGGATTCCGAGAATAACGGATTATTAGTCCACAAATCCGATATTCTCGAATTTGAAGATCAAAGCAACTATGAGCAAGGGACCGCTTCTTTCAAATTTGGAGATTTTTTCATCTTTCAGATAGAGAAAATGATGTTCCAAAAATAGATGCGGGATACTACCTCATGCAGAAAGTGGATCCTTTCTTAACGGAAATGAGGAGAAATTTCCAAAACCATATCATCCCTTATGAAAATTTATCTGTTGATGAAGCTATCATAAAATATAAAGGTAGACTAGGCATCGTGCAATACATGCCCCAAAAGCCTGCTAAAAGGGGTATTTAAGTATGGATGCTTTGCACGTCATCCCTTGGATATGTTTTGAATTTTGAAGAATACTGTGGGAAAAACGATAAAATTCCTGGTAGGGGCAAAGGAATTGGTTACGATGTCGCACAGCACTTGACTAATTACTTAGATAAGAACACCAGTTATCACATTTATTTTGACAGATATTTCACTAGCGTGCCGCTCTTATTGGATATGTTGAATAAAAATATTGTTTGCTGCGGAACTCTAAACCTTAGCCGAAAATTTTTGCCCCAGGATGTAAAACGCTGGAAGCTGGTGATTCAAAAGTCTTCCAGTGTGTTGAATATCCCAATCTTTTGTGCACAGCGTGGAAAGATAAAAAAGAAATTTTCATGCTCTCTACTAATGAATATGCCACCACATCTTCTGCAAACCGTCGCATAGGTGGAAATGTTACTAATATATAGTGTCCAACAGTGTTTGTTAATTATAATAAGTACATGGGTGGCGTTGATCCAACACCCTCTGTAACTAGACCAGGCCTGAGCGCGTGAAGAATGAGTCATCAATAGTAGTCCGTCGCTTTTCCTCTCTGCATCAGCGGCTGAGAATATGTACGCTTAACTTAAGAATTTCTCGTTGAGCAAAGATATTACCATTATGTGATTTTCGCGANAATTTGGAGATTTTTCCATCTTTCCGATAGAAAAAATGAGGTTTCAAAAACAGATGAGGGATATTACCTCATGCAAAAAGTGGATCCTTTCTTAACGGAAATGAGGAGAAATTTCCAAAACCATATCATCCCTTATGAAAATTTATCTGTTGATGAAGCTATCATAAAATATAAAGGTAGACTAGGCATCGTGCAATACATGCCCCAAAAGCCTGCTAAAAGGGGTATTAAAGTATGGATGCTTTGCACCTCATCCCTTGGATATGTTTTGAAGTATACTGTGGGAAAAACGATAAAATTCCTCGTAGGGGCAAAGGAATTGGTTACGATGTCGCACAGCACTTGACTAATTACTTAAATAAGAACACCAGTTATCACATTTATTTTAACAGATATTTCACTAGCGTGCCGCTCTTATTGGATATGTTGAATAAAAATATTGTTTGCTGCGGAACTCTAAATCTTAGCCGAAAATTTTTGCCCCAGGATGTAAAACGCTGGAAGCTGGTGATTCAAAAGTCTTCCAGTGTGTTGAATATCCCAATCTTTTGTGTGTAGCGTGGAAAGATAAAAAAGAAATTTTCATGCTCTCTAGTAATGAATATTCCACCACATCTTCTGCAAACCGTCGCAAAGGTGGAAATGTTACTAATATAAAGTGTCCAACAGTGTTTGTTAATTATAATAAGTACATGGGTGGCGTTGATCACGCTGATCAGAAGCGAAAGTACTATGAATCTTCACGAAAGTCTAGGAAATGGTGGCTATATATTTGTTGGTTTCTTTTAGACACAGCTGTACACAATGCGTATATTCTATTCTCTCTTTCTCAGCTGCCAAATGAAAAACATTGTTGGACTTCAAAACTGAGCTTGTAGATGAAATGGCTCAAGGGATTAATAACAGAAATTATTATTCAAGTCCATCTTCCCGAAATAACAGTCATCCCCACAAAAGGTCAAAACTTTCCACTCCAAGGAGATGTCGCAGATGTGCAAGATGTCGCAGAAGTGGAAAAGTAAAACATAAGGAAATTACGCTGTACGAAACTTTTGGGTATGCCAAGCATGCAATGTGTGTCTTTGCATAGACTGTTTCATCCCATTCTACGAGGAACTAACAAATTAGTACACATAATTTTACGCAGAAAATTCCTTATGAAATCAATCTACTTAAATTTTATATTTAAATAACTTAAGTCAATATCAAACTTTTCAGAATAAATTTACAATTATCATAAATTGTAACTTATTTTAAAATTTCCCTTTTCTTTTAATCTAAATTTTCGATACATTAATTAAAAGAAAACTAAATTTCTATAGTTCAAAAATTTTTAATACAAGCATAATTCGTTCAAATAGTACTTCGTGGTATTATTTTTATAATATTAATATCGTATTTCTAATCCATCTAATCTATAATTTAAAAAATATGTTTTAATTTTTAAAACATATTTTAAGCTTTTTAAATTTTTTGTTGTGAATTTTTTATGCTCATTGAGTTGAAAAAACACTTTAAATCAGGAGGGGAAACAACTCAACTCAACTCAGCATCAGGAGGGAAACAACTCAACTCAACTCAGCAGCAGGAGGGAAACAACTCAACTCAACTCAGCAGCAGGAGGGAAACAACTCAACTCAACTCGACGGCACCTTCGGCACCGTCGGCGCAGAAACGGCAAAAAGTAACTACTGGTTATGTTAATACATCTACAATTTAGTAGTAAGAATTATGAAGTAGAAAGAATTGAGAATAATATTATTTGTATATACGAGCGTTGTACGTTACGAGCGAGGTTCCATTCAATATATGTATATATTTTGTTTTGCTAGTTTCAGTTAAATAATTTTTTTTTTACTTTCGTTAATTTTTAAATTTAATTAAATTTGAAACCTTGTGTATTGAATCTTATCCTTATCATGTATTGATTATTAAATGTATTTGCGGTTCCATTGCAGTATAGATATTTTGTTTTTAAATTGAAGCAAGAATTTTATGTTAAAAACCTGAAGAAAAAAAAGTATTATTCTGAAAAAGAAAATTCATTGCTGCTGAAAAAGAAAATTTCACAATCCTCTGAAAAATGAAAAGTCAGTAAACACATAGAAAGAAAAACAAAAATGTGTAACAAACTAATTACATTTATTCAAACAAATATATTTAAATAATTAAAAAAAATTAAAAATCATAACTACAAAAATCCTTCCTTGCAGCAGCAATGCATTCACCCAATCGAATATTTTTTTAAATAGTTCTCACTTAAAAAGTCAATTAATGGTTCTTGATCTGGGAACAACTTGTGATTATCAACAAGTTCTAGTTCAAAGTCTCTGGCTAATGCCACAACATTGAGATACATACAAGAATCATTAAAGTCTCTGATGGAGACTAAGTCGGAGATTTCAATCTCTTCGTCGCAAATTCGCGTAGGTGGGCTAAGACCTTTCTTTTCACCTATGTGTTTGTATAACACTATAGCAAGACAACGATTCATATCACCCTCTGCTTCTTCATAGCGAGCACTGTTGGGTTTCTATATTGGTAATATACGTTTTGACACCATTTTAAGAGTTTTTAAAAAGTCTCTGTGCTTGTACTTCAAGGTAATGTAACTGGAGATCACATTATCGTAAACTCTACGGATGGAGTGCCATTGGGCGTAGGTGATATCTAAACGACTTTTCGAAGTTTCAAAAAAGAATAAGATATCGTCGTAAACTTATTCTTGATCTAAGATCTCGTTTTCGAAAAGAATATTTAAGTCAATTGATCCAAAGAAGGAGCCACTAGAAATTTTGCTGTTGGAGAAATAGTCTTAATTGGTAATGACAACAAAAAACGTTTGAATTGGCCCTTAAGTAAAATAGTGGAGCTAATAACTGGAAAAGATGGGAAAATTCGTACTCTTAAGCTCCGCTGTAATACCAACATACTAATCAGACCTGTTGGTAGAATCTATTCTTTACAAGTTCCAGCAGATTCCATCTTGGAAACAACACCATGTTCTGGCAGTGAACCATCAGTAGCTCCTGACAGCGAGTTTTCTGCAGATCCAGCCCTATAAACTACTGTTCCTTCGGCAACCAGTGATCGGGCTCAAGGGCCTCTCCCAACACCCTNGAGTGACAGAGTGTCCAAGTATGGACGTAAGATAAAAAATGCCAAACCGGCTGGGATTTGACATCGGAACCCACGTTACTTTGCAAAGGTTCTACAAAAGAAGAGACTTAACTAGACAATTTTGCACATCAATGTGTGTTCTATCAGAACAAGAGTTAGTGAAACTCTCGGGTGACCTCGATCTACAAAAAAAGATCGCATCCTCTACCCTCTTATTTATATAGACAAATGTGTTTCCCAGGTGCTGTGCTGAATGAAGTGGAAAAACACCAACTTTCAACAATTCCAACTTCCTTGGAACTCTAAGATGCTGTGGATGTGCTCACTACCTCACTGTTGGAGTTATTTAAGGAGCACATCGAGGCGAATGTGAACACGGTATTCCAGTGTTTTGGATGTGCTGAAAATTACGCGAATCAACTTGGACACGAATGCATGACATTCAATAACAAGCACAAACTTTTAAGCTCTGAAGATATAGCCATTTTAAGTATTGATTTAAATCAGTTGAGTCAAGACTTTGTGAACATAAACACCCACATTTTAAACTACATAAATTCAGACTTTTTTTCAAAACTGAATGAATGTGGAGATGTTAATAAGTAATGCTGAAGACTTGTATGTAGCGTCGGACCCTCAATTTTTCTGTATTTTCCTCGGAATGTTGCGCCATTCTTCTTGCTCTACAATTTCTTTCGAAACAAATGCACAAAAAATTGTTTATCTTTTCTGACTCAAAAAGCTGTATTGATGCTATAAAAAATTTCAGCAGTAAACCACACTCTATTATACCACATATTTTAAATTTATACATTGAACTCACTAACAATAACTACGAAATAATATTTGGTTGGATTCCAGGACATATGGGCATTAAGGGTAACGAAACAGCAGACTCAATAGCCAAATCGACTCACAATCTTACAAATAAACCACACTGTTTACCTGACATTCGAAATTTAGTGGCAGACTCTTTTACCCAACTCAGACAGACCAACTGGAATAATGAATTAAACAACAAATTACATGAGATCAAATCAGATATTAAACCATTTGCACCACTGACTAACTACAACAGAAAAACCCAGGTACCTATCAACACACTACGCATTGGGCACACCCACTTGACACACAAATATTTAATTTTAAATGAAGCACCTCCACAATGCAATTTTTGCAAAGAGTCTCTTACAGTAAAACATTTTCTGACCCAGTGTATGAAATTTAAATCTAAAAGACGACAGTACTTTAACTGTGACTTTCCGACTTTATCATTTTTACTTGGAGACACACCTCATCC
>NC_092208.1:14269416-14294186 GCF_043381705.1 Parasteatoda tepidariorum
TATATATATTCCTTTTTTCCTTCTCTCTCCTTTAGAATGCAATTGAATGATTTGTATAATGACCCTGCACTACCGGGAAGTTTTGGTGGGGTGGAATCTTTGTTTCGTTCCATGAAGGGAAAAGTGTCTCGGAAGGAGATAAGAAAATGGATATAGTCTCAAAATTCGTATACTCTTCACAAAGGAGTGAGAAGTAATTTTAAGAGGAATAGGGTAATGGTTAGCGGTAAGAATATTCCGTTTAAATCTGATATAGCAGATTTAAAAGGGATAACGAGGTTCAATGATGGTTATCGCTACATCTTAACATGTATTGATAAATTTTTAAGTATGTCTGGTCTAAAGGCGGGGAAAATTTAGCATAGCAGTAAGAACCATAATTTACTTCTTTTCTTAAAAGATTTAGAATTACAGCTTGAAGATCCATTAAATGGTACTTATGCCTTAATGCGTTGTTTTCAAGGAAAGGACATAATGAGGAGCGTGAATTAGCTACCTCCTTTTTTCGCAGTTGCAATGCTATATCTCTAAATTGTAATAGTTTGGGAGAGCAAATTAATTGTGCCATTGCGAAAATTATTTTATCATTCGATGAATTTATCGATAGAGGGAGTGGGTGGATTTTGGAGGAGGTGAACTATTTAGAATTAAATACTTCAAAATACGTACCGTTAAGCGGTTCATCTTATATTCCTCTTCCCCTTGAAATAGCGAAGAAGAAAGCGGTTTTAAACATAAATTCTGACTCTGTTTCCTCTGGGCAATTTTAGCAAGCCTCCACCCGTGTAATGATACCAAGAATGCGAATCGCTTTAGCAAATATAGAGAGTTCGAGCATAAGCTAAATTTAACAGGCATAACGCTCCCCATGAAATTAAACCAAATATCTAAATTTGAAAAGTTAAATATTTTGTCAATAAATGTATTCCGTCTTGAGGAAAGTAACATATTTCCCCTTCACTTATCTACAAATCGATCCGATGTACATCATATTAATCTCTTACTGATAACGCAACATTTTTTGTTTAATTAAAAGCATGAGTAGATTGCTATTTTACTTAACTGCGCATAGGGCGGCCACTTTTCATTGTGACTTTTGTCTCCATCGCTTTTACTCTAGAAGTGCACTCGATGATCATATTACCGATTGAAAAGAACATAAAATACAAAAAATAGCAATGCCTAGCGAGGAGGATCGTATTTTAAAATTCAAATCAGTGCATGTGACGCATAAAATACCCTATGTCATCTACGCTGACTTCGAGTGCATTTTAGAGCAAACTACCTTAATTTAGGATCGCACACAGAAATTAATTCTCGGCATGTTCCTTGCGAATATATTTACGTCATTATAGACATTGAAGGGAAATGCGTTAAGCCACCACTCGTATATCACGGGAAAACGCTGCAGAACATTTTATGCATTGTTTATTAGGTGAAGAGAAAATGATTCTAGATTTGCTTTCCATCAATAAGCAAATGCGGTTGTCTGCAGTGGAACAACAGGCATTTTTAAACGAAACCCACTGTTTCGTCTGTAAAGAGCCATTAGGTAGTGAATGAGTTAGGGACCACTGTCATATTACATCTCAATATCGCGGTGCATTGCATCCAAGTTGCAATTTAAATTATAAGTTGATAAAAAAATTCCAGTTATCTTTCACAACTTAAAAGGGTAGGACAGTCATCAATTTATTAAAACTTTAAGCAAAATTGGAAGGAAAAAAAAATCATGTATTGCAACTAACGCGCAAAAGTTTATCACATTCTCCGTCGGTCATCTTCAATTTTTAGATTCATTCCAATTTTACTGGCCTCCCTGGATAAATTAGTCTCCAATTTAGATGATGACGAATTTCCCGTGTTATCTTCCCAATTTCCCAACGATCAGCTTCCCCTTTTAAAGCGTGTTTACCCCTATGAATATTTCGATTGCATGAGTAAATTTGATGAAACTCAATTACCTCCACGTGAGAGTTTCTTCAATAGTTTAAATGATGAGCAGATTAGCGAATCAGAGTACAATCATGCACGCGCTGTATTCCAAACTTTCAACATGCAAACATTGAAAGACTACCATAATCTGTACGTAAAAACAGATACACTCCTTCTCGCCGACGTATTCGAGAAATTTAGAGCTTTGTGCTTAGATTGACCCAATTCATTGTTATATATGTCTCCAGGGGTCAGTTGGGTGAGCTGTTTAAAGATGACCAAAGTAGAATTGCAGCAGCTAACGGATCCAACTATGCATCTCTTTGTCGAAAAAGGGATACGAGGTGGGGTTTCAATGATCTCAAATCGCTATGCCGCAGGCTAACAATTAGTATATGAGTGGTGGCTATGACGCGAACATTCCCTCCTCTTATATTGTATATCTAGATTATAACAACTTGTATGGGGGAGCAATGCTGTCCCACTTACCAACAAAAGATTTTCATTGATCTGAAAATTTAGATGTCAGTGAAAATGACATTTTAAACATGACTGATAATCAAGAGGAGGGGATGATATTAGAAGTAGACTTAAAATATCCTGCAGGCCTCCATGATTTACCAGTAGCGCCTGAGCAACACCTACTAGAAGGTCAAGGCCTGCTGTCTGAACGATTTCAACTCCGTGACGTCACGAAGAGAAGGCAATAGCGTCTAACGTAGGAACGCCACTTAAAGCGAATATTTACAAGTATATTTGCGGCAAAATTTGATTATAAATCGAAGATTTCAAGAGTTATCGAAGTAAGTAAAAGTTACTATTTTTTTATGAATGTGTTATGCTTGACTTCAATAGATTTTCCTCTAATATGTTATAGTTTGAAATCAGAATGAAAGCATGTATATAATTTAACTTGCATTGGTGTTATGTTGTGAGACGTTATTTAAGTATATAATGTATTTAGTATATGTGTTCTCTGATCTATTTCCATTTGAATTATAACATAACTTAATTTAGTATTCAAATATAAAATTACAAAATAATTCGATTGTATTTTATATTCATACTACATGAGCTAAAACATCTTAAATGAATCTAAGCGATTTATATGGACTGCTCACAATTTTAAATAGCCCTAGAATTGTTTATGAAATATACATTTATATAAGGCATATTAAAATATATTAGTTACAATCCAATATGTTTTACTGCTTAACTTTTTAGTGTTTGTAAGAATAAAATATGCAATTTCTTGAAATACTAATATGATGTTTCTCATGTTTTGTACATTATGTAAGTTAGATTAGAGATTTGTATATATTTTTCTCAGTAAAAATACCAAATAATTTGAAATGTAGAATTAGCTGTTGGTATAATTTTACCAATATTTTAAAACTGCATTTCACTAATTATTATAAACAAGAATTACAAAGAAATTTAAACTGTTTTGGTGAAAGTAGTTATTTTTAACTCTAATGAAATTAAATGTTTATCTGAAGAATGTTGATACAACTTACATTTGTTTATATTTAGTTATTAAAATTTTAAATTTAATATGCCTGAGAAGAATTTTAATATTGAAGAAATTCTAAATGTACCAACATTTCTGGATAAAAATATTAGTTTCTAATACTATAACAAGGTTTGGTGTCTTTGTTAACATATAATTCTTCTAGTGTGCTGTTAAAATACTTTTAAAAAAGTTTTTTGAATAAAGACAATTTTTAACAATAAATTCTTTAATTGAATTTTATAGATTGTTGACTACATTTACCAGAACTTTGTTTTTATTTATCAAAACTGTAGAAAATTTATTTGAGAATCAGTTAATTAGAAAATATATTTTGTAAAAACAATTTTTGGAAAAAAAAATTAATTTTCATTATTCTAATTGCAAATTAAGGTATTGATAAATACTTTATTTACAGCCATGAGTCTTAATGTCTATTTATTTTTCAGGCGTCAAGCATGGTTTATGTTTGTTGTGTCCCGATGTGTCGTGGGAACTATGATGAAGAGAATAAAGTTTCCATATTTCGGTTCCCTCAAGACGCAGAACTGCAGCAATTGTGGTTGAGAAAAATCCCGAGGAAAAACTACAAAATAACTGCTCACTAAAGGGTAAGATTTGATAATTTTTAAATTTAAATGTCAATTTTCATATAATTTCTTATTATTTAATACTTTTATTTTACTCAATGATGAAAGGGTTTATGCTAACATCACTCTTATTCACATTTTGAATTTATTTATTTTTTGAGCGATAAATTATTTAAGTGCTGTAACAACTGCTAATAATAATTTGAGAAATATATATAATATCTTCAATTAAATCAGTGAAATACATTTTTCTTTTTATTAATAAGCATTTATTTGATATAAATTAATTATAGTTGCATGTATTTAAATAATTGATCCCATTGAACATAAAAAAAAAGCAACGGAACAAAGTGTTATTTAACTTTCCTTTTATTAATAGGCACTTATTCGATATAAATTAATTATAGTTGCATGTATTTAAAGAATTGATGTCATTGAACATAAAAAAAAGCAACGGTACAAAGTGTTATTTAACTTTCCTTTTATTATAGGCACTTATTTGATATAAATTAATTACAGTTAAATCTAGTAAACAAATAGACATCATTAAACATAAAAAAGCAACCAAACATCAAAAGTGTTATTTTAAGATAAATAAATAAAAAATCACCTTATGCGCATCTGTGGTTGCTCAAACTGAAGAAATCTTCTGGTTATAAATGCCAATAATAATAATCAAAATACAAAACAATTAAAATTTAGAAACAAAAAAAAAATTAATTTATATTCAATTATATTAAATTGTGAATATTCATTATGTGTCATTAATTATAGGTATGTGAAAAACATGTTCGGGCAGAAGATATCAGAAGAGAGGCCTCTCACTTTGATGAAAAGACTGGAAAATATATTTACTACACACTGGACCGGCCTGTGCATGACAGAGGGGCAGTTTCCCGCCTATTCAAGAACTGCCCGTCTTATCTGTCCTCAGCTAGTTCTTCAAGAGAGAGCCCTGCTGCCAAAAAGCAGAAAATTGAAGAACTACAACTAGCTGAGGCAATAAAAGCTAGTGAAGAGGCAGCTACGTTGTACGATTTAAGTAATTCTTTTGACTCGCTGTCAAAGCTGAAAATGCTGCTAGGTGATAAAATTCTCCCGAAGAACTGGCATTTTTTTTTAACAGGACAAAGCAGGTGAACTTTTTGAACTTTTCTGATGAAGATGTACCAAATGTTTTATATGTTGTAACTGTATATGATAATTTATGTATGCATATTAGTTTTAAAGGCCAGAAACTGCTAAGATATGATGGTAAAAAATTACCTATAGCTGTTGGCCAAATAAATGACATTTTTGATACCTTGGAATGTCTTGAGAAGCAACAAATTGATTCGAAAGATCCAATTACTTATTATTTGGAAATTGTTGAATCTTTGTTTACTTCTTTGAAGGATATTGTTGAGGATAAACATAAGATTTCCCTTGATTTTATTTTAGAGCAATTAAATTTGTTAATGTGTAAGCCTGAGAGGTTTAGGTATTCTTCTAATACTTTAATCCTCTCTTGCTTGTTATTTTACATTTCCCCCCAAGCGTACAAATTCTTGCGTCAGTCTGGTACTTTAACCTTACCTGATCCAAGTACTTTACGCAAAATTAGTGCTAAGTTGCACACGACACCACAATATGAGCAATGTGATTCTATGTTTTTAATGTATGCGAAACAAATGATTTAATCTCTGCAAGAAGAGCAACGATATATTTCTCTGATGCTTGATGAAATCCACATTCAACCCTACCTTGATTACAAAGGTGGGAATATGGCCTGAGCAACTAAAAGAATAACAAATGATATGCTATCTCCTTACTCACTAAGAGTGGCAACAGAATTAAATGTGACTAAATCCTCTAACGTTTCAAAATTAATTCCTAATTTAAAAGATAAGAACCATTACATTTTATATTACAGAAATTTAAAGTTATATTTACAATTAGGATTGCGATTAAAGAAAATACATAAAATTTTATGTTTTAAACAGGAAGCTTGGCTTCAACCATTTATTAACTTTAATACTAATATGAGGAAAAGAGCGAAAAACTCTTTCGACAAAGATTTTTATAAATTGATGAACAATAGTGTTTTTGGCAAAACTACGAAGAATCTTCGAAATCGTGAAAATATAGACATTGTAATTGATAAGAAAAAAGCACTAAAAATTATTGCCTCTTCCTCTTTTCGATGTTTCAACATCATAGATGATAATTTGGTTATTATTTCGCGACATGTCACTTCTCTTACTCTGAATCGACCATTATACACGGGCTTTTTCGTCTTAGATATCAGTAAGATATTTATCGATGAATTCCTCTATCTACACATAAAAAATAAATATGGTTCTAATGCAAAATTGCTATTTACGGATACAGATTTGCTCTGCTACGAAAGTCGAACTGAAGATATTTACCACGACATGCTCAAAAATATAGATTTATATGATACGTCAAACTATCCCCAAAACCATTTTTTGTACCGCGATAAAAACAAGAAAGTCCTCGGTAAAATTAAAGACGAATTACACGGCGTTGTAATGTTTGTTGGACTCCGTTCCAAAATGTACTCTCTTTGTCAAGCGAGAAAAAAACAGCTAAAGGTGTAGTCAAAAATGTTGGAGAAAAAAAAATTAAAACATAGTAATTATAAGATATGTCTTTTCGAGAAAACATGAAATCCATCGTCTCGAAAAATCATCAGCTTTATTCTGTAACTACAAATAAAATACCTCTTTGTCCTCTCGAAGACTAAAGATACATTTTGGAAAATGGATGCGACACATTCGCTCATGGTCACTATGTAATTTAAGTGTTCATTTAATTAATTCATTAACTGCGTCTCTTTATTTCATTTAGTAACTTCATCAATTACATTTTAATTATTTTATTCATTTATTTTTTGCGAATTGAAGTAATAAGCGCGGGGGCACAATTAAATATATGCTATTGAATGTAAGTCATCAATATACAACTATCTATTTCATTTTTTTTTCTGAAATAATGTGTAAAATTTATAATTGTTGTATACAGTAGAAATGCTACTCCACCTGTTTATGTATTAAACACTCCACTTTTCTGTCCCCTCAAAATTGTTTCTGTGAATGAGGGCTTTTGTAAAAACTATTTGTTTGTATTCTTAACAAATCCTGTAAATAAAGGTGTTTATTCATTTTATATTTTTGTTCGTATTTACTTTATAATTTTTATATTTCTTTTGAATGACTCAGTTAAGTGATTTAATACTTTAAAAAAAACATTCATTATTCATTTTATAGGATAATTGCTTAGAGATAATTTTATTTTCCTTGCATTATTTCAAACTGTTACTCGTCATTCATCCTCAGGTAATATATTCATATATCTACATAATTTTTTAAAATCACAAATTAAATTATGTAAAACAAAATTAAAATATATTTATTAAATTAGTTTAAGGGGACACGGTACTTTCAAATCATCAAATTTTCGAAAAAATTTTTTTGGCTAAAATTGTGAAGAAAATGATGCTTTATCACANAGTAACCAGTTAAATTTTTGTGTTTTTCCATATTTTCCTATTTTTTAGAAAATATTATCAAAAATGTTTCAAATTAGCTTAATATTTAAAATTTAACAAAGATATATGTAAATAATGCTAAAATACGTTAAATTAGAGTAAAAAAAAAGTTTTTTTAAAATCTTCATCCGAAGGTACCGTGTCCCCTTAAGAAATACTTTTACTTAATTACATTGATAAACAACGAGTAAAAATATAATCTACTCCGTGCAAGGGTTTCATTTTTATAAAAGCAACTGAAAAACAACATGTATTGATTATCCATTTACATGTCTCAATAGTATAGAGGTTAGGACGAGCGTTTAACCACTATGCTATTGAGACATTTTAAGTCGAAGTGATGAGGTTGCTGTTTCGAGGCTTGTCTCATACATCTTTATGTATAATTTATTTTTCAAATATCTCTTCATTTTTTTAAACTTCACTGTTTAACCTGTAGATGTCGCCATGAGCATCATAATTTTTTTTTTTTTTTTTACATATTTTCTATTTCACGCAATTAAAGATGAAGTTTCTTCACCAGGTGGCAGCATGAGCAATTATATAAACTAAAAATTAATCAACTGAAAGAAAAGAGTAAAACTTTATATTTCTAATTGCTCTACGTACATTCCTACCATGTTGGTTAGCGTCGTGGCTAAATCAGCATAGTAGGAATGTATTTTATGCCAAGATCATGAGATTGGGGGTTCGAAACTTAATTTAAATATCTTTATTTATGTACACATAAATATTTTTACTCTATTTAAATAGACAATGGTAACTATTTTATTCACTCGATGTCAGTAGGAGCAACAAACAAAACAGCTTTGAATATTTTCATTTTCTTAGATTTTAGTTCCTCATTCTTACACTAGGTGGAGCCATGTGTATTGAAAAAGTTAATTAAAATTTAAAAATAAAAAAAAACTTCTTTGACCGGAAAGAACTGATAAGTCGCGAGGTCATTGAACTAAGTGAGGTAGAATCCCCAAATGAGGGAGTATCTCAAGGTAGTGATTGAAGTCGTGAGGTCATAGACCTTAAGTGAGGCAAAACCTCCTTTTTTCCACTACTCATGTGAACGAATATTTAGCCACGTTACCAAAATACTAACTCAGTTTCGATCTTCTTTAACGAAACAAAACTTAGAAAACTTATGACAATTAAGGCAAATCAAAAAGAGTTATGCTTCCAAAGAAATTTTGATAATAATTTTTTAAATAATGCTACATCAGCAACATCTGCAGTTTTAAAGCAGTAGCAGTTTTAAAAAAAATGTATTAAGTATTGTATTCATTATTGACATATTTTGTTCATTTTGATACTCTTCCTAAATTTTAAAAAATCAAAGGATATGTTAATATAATTCTAAAGAACCTTATATTTTATAGTAAGAACACATATCCTCATTAGTCAGTGTCAGAACCTTATTGTGATCTATTTTATTTAATGTAAATAATATATTTTGAAATAAACTTCTTGTAGGAAATGTGAATCAGGTTTAATTTTTAATATTGCGCTATGGCGTGATGCAAAAAGAGTCTCCTGCTTTTTTAGTTTCTAAGGTTGGCAGGTCTGCAACATGAAGATACTTAACATGATAGTATTTAGCGATTATTTCAGTTAACTTACATTTAGAAGGCAGTAAAAAGGGATGTTTACTCGAGTACGATAATTGAGAGTTTTCTAGTCTGCCACCCACTCTCAATAACCCTTCTTCATCTAAAATAGGTGATAGATTAAAGATCTCACTTTTATTATAAACGCTACCTCCCGACTTTAGAGCAGTTAATTCTTTTGGAAACTCTTGCTCCTGCAAGCAGCGAATTAGATAGGTTTCAGCATTGGACAATTCTTCTACCTTCAGAGGACCAAGAATCCTTTTCTCTGGATTTCTTAAGTTATGAATGTACCTGTAAAGATAACTACAAATTCGAACTATAGTTAAAAATCTATTGCTACGATTAATCAGATTATCAAAAAAGGTTTTGTCATGATTTAAAGTCAAGACTGTAGTTTCTACTGAGTTTTTGGATTTTAGTTCTGGTAAATATTCTTCTTCATTTGGCACTGGACAGTAAAATTCACTCACAAGTTCATCGGACAACAAAAATGAAGGACCATGCCACCACTTTTTGCTGTGTAGAAGCGATTCTGCACTGAGACCTCTTGTCAACAAGTCTGCGGGATTTTTTTTCCGGCGCAGTGAAACCAAGTATTAAGATCAGTCAGCTTAGTGATTTCTCGAACACGATTAGCGACGAATTGTTTCCATTTTTTCTGAGATCCTCTAATCCAAAACAAAACTACTTTTGAATCGGTCCAATAGAACACTGCGAACTGTCTTTTCTGATTGATGATTTTCAGCACTTTGGAACTCAGACGTGCAGCTACTAANAGACATTCGATTCATATGTATCGTGCTTGGCCGAAGAAAATAAAACTTTCAAAAATGATGTTCTCGAGAAATGCAGGTCAAAAGTGAGAGATGAATATGAAAGATTGAGCGAAGAGGAAGAAAGCGTTGATAAAGTAATCAACATTGGGGTATCCTTCGACGGCACCTGGCAAAAACGTGGCCATAGTTCATTATACGGCATTGGCTGCGTCATCGATATTCTTACTGGAATTGTATTAGACTTTGAAGTTGTATCGAAGTACTGTCACTTGTGTGAAGTGACTAAAATGGAACTCGATGCTTCTTCTCCTGAGTTTGATATCTGGTTTCAAGCTCATAAAACTTCCGGTTTATGTGATAAGAACTTTGATGGCTCATCAAATGCGATGGAAATGCACGCAGCTGGCATTTTGTGGTGTCGCTCTGTGGAAAACTGCAGCATGCGTTACACCACTCTTCTCTCAGATGGTGATTTTTCGAAAACCTTTTCGCATTTGAAAGGGTTGAACATTTATGAAGGCTTTGATATCGAAAGAGAAGAGTGTGTAAATCATGTTGCAAAGAGACTTGGTACAGCGCTTCGCAACAAAGTGAAGGGTGTAACTTTGGGGGGCAAGCGAAAAGGGCATTTGACTGATGCATTGATAGCAAGGCTTACCAACTATTATCGAAAAGTAATAACTTCAAATGCCCCTGATATAGATGCCATGAAAACTTCCATTTTCGCTTCCTTATATCATTGCTCTTCCACCGACAGTAAGCCGAAGCACTTCAAATGCCCACAAGGTGAAACTTCATGGTGTTTCTTCAACCGAGTTAAAGCTCTTGGTGAGAAAGCACCAAGTCACTCCAAAATGAAAGCTCCCCTTAACGATAGTATTGTTCCTGAAATTCTGCCTGTCTATCAGCGATTAGCTTGTGACGACTTGTTGAAGCGCTGCACATCAGGGCAAACACAAAATGCAAACGAAAGTTTGCATAGTGTGATATGGCAACTGTGCCCAAAGGATGTGTTCGTTTCGAAACGTCGGCTGGAAATGGCTGTAACAAATGCCATTAGCCAATATAATGTGGGAAGTGTGGCAACTGCAGCGATAAAAAGTAACACTTCATTTTTTAAGGTTGCCCACAAAATAGATGCTCGTAGGATCAAGCAAAGTGTCAGGCGGCAATCTAGTGCTTACAAAAAGGCAGCCAAAGAAAAAAAATACAACAAAAAAAGTGCTGATAGTAAAGTAAAAAAGACTGAAGGTGTAACATACAGCCGTGGAGCATTTTGATGTATAGAACATTTACATCCATGAACACAAATTTTTTTTACCCTTTATGCTGGATATGGTCATATATATTTGTTATGGGTGATGTGTAGTGTACTCACTACGAATCATGCCACACATTTTTATTGAAAAGCAATCATTGTAAAATTTTATCTGTTTATTATTTTTTGTTATTATAGTTTGTATTTACTATAATAGTTTTTTTTATAATGTATTTTGCTTTTTGTTTACATTTGAAACTACAAAACATTTTACAGCATGCATTAAATGGAATTATTTTTACTACGCATTTGTGCTGGCAATAATATAGTATTTAATACTATAAGAAACAAACAGGAAGGTATTGTTATGTTTTATGTATGATATTATCTCTTTGAACTATATTTGGCTCGTTTACACATAAAAATTCTTTTTTTCCAATAAAATTGTCTGTAAGATTCCTCTTTTTCTTCGTAATCAGAGCCTGAATTTGAGAGGAATTTGCTTTAAATTTCTTCTTCTGTTTTATATGTGTATCATAAAGAATTTGTATCAATACTTCTTATGAAACTATGATTAAAAAATCTTTTGCACTGGCTTAATTGCAGCTAGAAGCAAAAATTGTCGACATGTCAATACGTTGATAAAATGCATAACGAGAACTCTTTTCTCGTAAAAAGGCAAGCATTATACATTTCCTGGTAATAATATAGTGTTTATCTCTATAAGAAACATACAGGATGGTGTTAATATGTTTGTTGTATAATTTTATCACTCTTAGAGGAATGTATGGTTCATTTACACAAATAAATTTGTTTTTCTCTGATAATTTTTTTTTGTGTATTTTCTGTCTTTTATTTGAAGGGCGCGTCTGAATTTTTGACTGATTTGCCTAAAACTTTTTCTACTGTCTCATATAAGTTAAAAAAAAATTGTAGTGGTTTAATTATAGCGAGAAGAAAAAAATTTTGAAAAAAAATTATCGACAGTGAAAATAATTTTTTTTTCAAAAACTAATAAAATTAAACAATGACTGTTTGCAAGAAAGTGTTTATATTATCATTATATGTTTCAGGAAAATTTTTAATAATATTTGGGTGAAATTTCAGGCGCGGCTTTAAATTTTTGTGTTTTTCATATTTTCCTATTTTTTAGAAAAAATTATTATCAAAAATGTTTCAAATTAGCTTAATATTTAAAATTTAACAAAGATATATGTAAATAATGCTAAAATATGTTAAATTAGAGTAAAAAAAAAGTTTTTTTTAAAATCTTCATCCGAAGGTACCGTGTAAAATTAAAAGGATCTTTTGAGACTAAACTTAAAAAGAATT
Organism: Parasteatoda tepidariorum; assembly: GCF_043381705.1. Classification (NCBI taxonomy): domain Eukaryota; kingdom Metazoa; phylum Arthropoda; class Arachnida; order Araneae; family Theridiidae; genus Parasteatoda; species Parasteatoda tepidariorum. The sequence continues at coordinate 14,281,972 of NC_092208.1, forward strand.
ATATCTATCTGCAAATAAGCTTATCTGGTTTCTGAGAACATTAAATTTCTCTTTCACGTACTTAACTCGCATATATAGTAAGTTCCGTTGAATAGCGATGAAATCTTTATTTGTAAAATGAATCCACCCGCGCAATAAAATATCTCAAAGAAATTTTTAGCAAATGTTTTTGCAGTATTTGGCGAATAGCTCGCTGAAATAAACATGGGGAGAAGAAAGATGGCGCCAAGAAAGAGAAAAAGATGATGATTCTTCTGTTGAAGATCAAAACATCCAGCCAGTGTGCAAACGGCGCAGATTGAGTTCTTCCAGCGAAACCTCTGCTAATAAGAAAGGCGTGAGGCGCATTGAAAATGTGGGTCAAGCAGGCCCATCACGAATGAACGAGCCGCTCCTCCCGACTTGTCCATGCTGTTGTTTACCTGGAAGCCGCAAAAGGCGTTATTCATCCAACGAAGATTCCTCACCCTCTGACGAGGAGAGTAGAGTCAAGAGCTCCAGGCGAAAATACGAAGAACTGGGAGCTTTTGGTGTCCACATGGAAACCATGCAAATTAAACAGTGGGGCAGATGACACAGGTCTGCCATTCTTGAAGCTATCCAACAAGAAAGATCAAGGCTGGAGCATCTGATTTTGTTACTAAATTTAATCGCCTAAATTCTATACAAAGTCTATTTCTTTTTCCCTCATCTTTTCTAGTAACCATCGTTACAGGGGCTGAATAGGGACTATGTGAAGGTTTAATAATATCATTTNTCTTACCTGATGGTATAAATACTTTACCTTTTGGGCACTATGCCATTGAAAATGTATAACTTTATATTTTTATATCAAACATTAAAAAATCTTTAACTGTCTGAAATTGGTTGTTCTGTTTATTCATGTTTTCTTTCAATATTTTCCCAGTTTTATTTTTAAAATTATTTTATTTAGTCTAATATTAGTAATGTTGGTATATTTTCTAATTGAAAAAGCAAAATATTTTTAAGTGAGATGGATACGTTAAAGTTAAAGTCGCCTTTCACAATGATCGTTGCGGGTCCAACTGGGTGTGGGAAATCTGAATTTGTGAAGAAGCTCATTAATTATAGAATGATAAATCCTTTTCCTAAAAATACAATTTGGTGCTATGGAGTGTTTCAAAATCTTTATACGAAAATACCGGGAGTTATATTTAACGAAGGAATTCCTTCCAATATAAATAAATTAACTGATACTTTAATTATAATCGATGATTTAATGAGTGAGTTATATGGTGACTCGAGATTAACTAAAATGTTTACAAAGGGATCACATCACCAAAACCTTTCAATTATATTCATTGTTCAAAACATATTTCATAAAGGTAAAGAAATGAGAGAAATCTCTTTAAACTCACATTACTTAGTGCTTTTTAAAAATCCGAGAGATCGATCACAAGTAGCTCATTTAGGGAGACAATTATACCCATCAAAATCAAAATTTTTTCAAGAAAGCTTTGAAGACGCAACATTTAAACCATATTCTTATTTATTATTAGATTTAAAAAGTGATACGGATGAATCTTTACGCATGCGTACAGCTTTGTTTCCTGGAGATACTTATTATGTTTACCAACCACGATAATATTATTAAAGCAAACGAATTTGTGGAAGTAACATGTCTGCTGTCGTTATAGATTTCGAGGGGTTTCAATTACCTTCAGGGGGCTATATCGCAAAGGAACTTGCTTTTCAGGCAGTAAATAGTAATTCCTTCGTCGGTAATTTTCATTTTCTTCCCCCCTGTTCTTTCGAAGAACTTACTTACCATCAAAAATTTCAATATAAATGGGCAACAAAACATATACATTTAATAGAATGGGATGAAGGAGAACTACCATATCACCAACTACACACCGTTGTGAATTTTTTGTCTAATATATTCACTCAGATTTATGTTAAAGGATTAGAGAAAAAGAGATTTATAGAATTTTTGATTGGAAGATTTTGTAAAAATTTAGAAGATGTAGGATGTCCAAAAATTGATCAATTAGGTATAAATTTAAACTCTTGTTCCATGCACACTTCTAATTTTAAGAGGTGCGCACTCAATAAGGTGAAAGCTTTTGCTAGATTCTTAGAGAACGATAAATAGACTCTAATAATAATTACATCCTTCATTTGATTACAAGATGTCAGTGTGTACTGAACAAACTTTACAGCTCTTAAAATTAATTTCTAAAACTAAAAATTCTGAGTCACTTTTGAAAAAGTGTTCAAAGAGTGAGATAAAAACTTTGTGTGAGTGTGTATTAAACGTGTTGTCTGGAAACATTATCCTAACAAAAGTTCAAAAAAGTCGATTTTACCCTTTTAAAGAAAGCTTGCGAAAACTTTCAAATAAAAAGATACCCCTATATAAGAAAAAGAAAATTATTATTCAAAAGGGGGAAGGATTTTTGTCTATTTTATTACCGGCTGCTATATCAATTATTAGTTCTTTAATTCATGGAGCACAGTAAGAAATTTGTATTAGTTCCAGAAGACAGGGTTCAGGTTCAAGAACACTTATCAGAATTAGATCAACAAATGAAAAATATTTTACAGAATAAGGATTTAACAGATGACGAGAAAGCAGCTCAGTATTTACAAATAGTGCAGAAATATACACATTTTTCAATTTTGAAACCCGAACCTCAAGCGAATGAGCAGGAAATTCCGAATAAAGAGAATCCTATAGTTGCGTCTGCAGAAAATGATCCTTTAAACATCAAAAAAGAAACAGAGAACTTGGAGGAAAAAATTCTAACTGTAGTTCCCCCTCGATTTCAAGAAAAGCTCAAGATTTATACGAATTTTTAAAAAGTAATGAATCTTTCCTTTGGAATACTAAAGGTGAAATTATTCATGAAGATAAAGCTGTTCCTTGAAGTAATATAGTAAATCTTATAAATGACTTTTTACGAAACAGAAAATCAGCTCCAGTGGGAAGAAATGTATTTTTAAAAACATTAAATGATGTTCAATTACCGGCACATTTAGACGTAAATAAAAAATTGTATAGTAAAAATAAAGGAGATGTATTCATGCCATAAAAGCTGGGTGGCCTACCATACGAATCATACAATTCTAACTCGTTCTTCTTATTGATAAATATACCCAGCCAGTGAGTTCCAGTCTGTGAGGATTCGTCAGAGTTCATTATCGCACACGAATTTTCTTGTAGAATCGGTAGGGTGTCTATAGAATACACACCTCGAAAATAAGGGGACGTCATCTTTTCTTTAGATAAAATATGAAATAGCTGTAATCCATCCATTCTTTAGTATCCGAAATCGTATAAAATATTTCTAGATTTGTTTATTTCAATTAAGTTTTCAAACTCAGCAAAAATGATAACACGGTTCTAGGGGTGTTTCACCGAACGTACCACCTGCGGTCTTTACCCTCACCCCAACAGAATGAAAGGAACCCCTGAAGTAGGTATACTGACATCGAAAACAAGTGCAGGGGTTAACATACGATAGATTTTTGGCATAACACTATGAAGTCAAAAATCTCGCCAGTGATATGCTTGTAAACTACACCTTCCCTCTTACACACGAATTAGCTGCGCATGCTCGACAAATCGAAACCAAAAATCGAAATACTAGATCAGTTGTGACTAGTATTGATGTCTGTAAGTATTTGTTTAAGGAAAGTTACTTGTAAGTTATAAGCTACGCACATTTCTCACTAATATGTATCTTCATACAAGGTCTGGCTATTAATTTCCAGGACTCATGGAATAACTCAGAAGAAAAAAAAAACACATAGCCATTTAATATTATTCGAAGTAATCCCCATCAGCCGTAATACACGTCTGTGCTCGGCTGTACAAATTTCGGAAAGAAGTTTTAAAGTCCTCTTTTGGAATGCTCTTTATTAGTGACGTTACAGTTTTCGTGAAGGCTTCGACATCCTGAAATCTTGTTCCCTTCAGTGAATTTTTCTGCTTAAGAAACAGGAAAAAGTGTGTGCTAGGTCTGGCGGGTATGGTGGATGCTGCGACTCAACGACACCATGCTGAGCTGAGAATCGCCTCACAGTCAAACGCAATGTGTGTACGCGAACTTTTTCAATTGCTTCCGGCTTGCGTGCGAACTGCGGCCGAACTGTGTGCGGATCATCTTCCACGCTTTCGCGTTCAAAAGCGTTTAAACCATTCAAAAGTTCTTGAGCGAGATAATGCTTCCTTGCCATAAACTTGTTTTAACAATTTGTAGGTTTCTGCAGCTGTCTTGCCCAATTTGAAGCAAAATTTAATGTTAATTCTTTGCTCCATTTCACTTCGACAACAGGAATTTAAGAGCTCCGTTTTAATGCGCTTTTCCACGAGAACCATTCACTTCAGAATGGCGCCGATTGCACTGCACATGCGCAAGAGAACACTCTTCAATATGCAATCATTAGCGCCATCTTCCGGCTTTTCTTTCTCCTACAGTTACGTCAGTCCTGGAAATTAATAGCCGGACCTTGTATATCATAGTCAATCGACTTAATTTTTTTTAGTTCATTTTTAGCATGGAATTTTAGGCAATTCATTAGGCATTTTTTCTCTCGTTATAATGGATACAAATACTTTTCATTTTATGCCCTTAAAGAGAGGAGGTAGAGTGTTAATATTCGAAGAGGAAATTTTTAACATTTTGAAAAAAAAAGGGGAGACTACCTATTGGAGATGCTCCCAATTTTGGAAATGTGGGTGCACTGCACGTGTAACGTTGAAAAAAGACATGTTTCACTCTCGAGCGGAAAACCATAACCATTCTTCAAGTGAAGGAAAAATAGCTGCTCGGAGTTTCAAAGAAAAGTTAAAAACTAGAGCAGCTGGAGAAACTGGTACTCCAATATCAAGATTATACAAGTAAGTTTCTAATGTTTTAATGATTCTAATGTTTTTGTGAAAGTCATTCAAAATGCGAGCGCTAAAAAATTTGCAATTTTATGTATGTAGTTAAACTATGTAAATATATATATAAATAAATTTTTTTTTTGTAAAAATTCAAATATAGTTTTAATAATTTCTTTACAACTAAGCCAACTGTTTTTAGATATTTTTGTCCCATTAATGTTAGTTTTATATTTTGCACTTTCTTTAAAAATAAATAAATGCAAAAAATAATTAACACATATTTTTATTTACTTTAATAGTGATGATAAAATTTTAATAGTAAAGTAACAATATTTTGCTGTAAATAATGCAATCTCAGAAAAATTTTGATACATAAAATAATTGAATTGTTTATGAAAAAAATTTAAAACTTATATTTTTATTTATTCAAACTAAAATTTTGAGATTATTCATATTTCTCACAAATTTCGACAATAGAAATTATATTGTAAAAAAATGTAAACAATTTTTAAATTTCTGTAGTGAGAGTGATTAAAATTACAAATAACTAAATAATTTTAATATATTTATGCGACAAATATATTAAAATTATTTAGTTTATTTATGCGACAAATGTTTTGTGCCTTTCCTACATCTTGAGTGCTTATTTACTGACAGAATGGATATGTAAAAAGATATTTTTTTGTGCTTTTAGTAATAAAATATAAAATTTTAGATCTTAAAAATGATATTAATGCTTATGATATTAATTAGAGAAAGGCTATAGTACAAATTAAATTTAATCTGAAATGGCAAGAAACTGTGAAGTTTTTTTTCTTCCTAATTCCATTACATGATTCACCAAGCTTACTCATTGGGCTAGAATATATATATACATATTTTTTTGTTAAAAATTATATTTAGTATATATTGTTTTTTGTACTTAGACAGTCAAAAGTAGTTCATTTCCATATTTATTTTTTAATAATAATTTTTTAATAAATTTTTCCTTGCGCAAAGAAAGCACTATATTGCAATTCGCTATTTTTTTTAAAAGGTTATAATTTGTAGCAAACAATTATTTCATTACAAAGAGAGTCTTACAATATAGATTATAAGTATACTTACTGTAAAATAATATAGATTAACAAAGTAGAATAGAAACTTTTTTCCCATTTTAATAGCATATAATAAGTTATTTGTACAATATATTTATTAGCCATGCTTATTCAATAGCGAATTGTCAATGTTTAATTTTTACTTGGCATAAATATTTAAAACTCCAATTCTGATTTAAATAAATAATTTTAAAACATCTATAATGAATCCAGGTATTATTTAGTATAATTTTTTTATGCATGCTTAGATTTCTTTTTCCTTTGAAACAACATTATTCTAAGTTTAAAAAATTATGCTAGTATCTAATATAATTCACATTTGCATGCATTATTTTTCTTTAAACTGATTTGTTCCTGTCTTTTTCTGAAATTTTAGTGAAGAGATCGGTAAATTAGCTACCTCTGCTGAAGCAGCTGCCAATCTTCCGTCATATGACTCAATTAAACAATGCCTGTATAAAGTGAGACATAAAGAAAGGCCTAATCTTCCTCATAGTTTAGATGATTTGGTTTTGCCTCAAAAATAACAGTATGTGCGAGATAGAAAATTTTTGATGGTGGACGACGGCTCAGGAAAGGATCGCCTATTGGTAAATATTAAAATTTATAAATCAATCACATTTTGTGAGTTATAAATAAATTAGAAATGTTTTTTTTTTTTTTTTTAAATTTAGTTTAGACGGAATGATCTTTTTAGATAATTATAAAGGAAAGACTTGTTGATTGGATTATATTTTATTGTTCATATATGGAAGGGTATGAATGGAGAAATCTACAAAGTGTACATTTTATTACATTATATGAGTAAAATAATTATAACTCAACTATACTAAAACTGAGCAATTCATTTTTTTAACTGTTAGTAAAATATATCTTTCTTCACAGAAGGTTTTTGAATGCTTAGTAGTAAAATTATAGTTACACATTGAAATTTTTCTGTTGAAATGATTTGTTTTTAATTGTTGGATATATTGTTTTTAATTATGGAATTAAAAAATAATTGCTGGATATATTGTTTTTAATTATGGAATTAAAAATAATAGCCGAAACAGAAAAGGGTTATAATATGACTAAAATTTTTTACAAATAACTTTTCGTAATAATAACCATTTGAAATTAGGAACATTTACATTCATACAAGGTCTGGCTATTAATTTCCAGGACTCATGGAATAACTCAGAAGGAAAAAAAGTTAAACACATAGCCATTTAATATTATTCGAAGTAAAGGTAGATGTTCATAATTGCGTTTAAAGTTTCTTGTTTAAGACAAGTACGTAATGTGCTTTTTTGTAAGTTCATTGCTGAAAAGCCCCTTTCAACCGCTGCAGTACTCCNAATCCTATTATATATAGGTTAATATATAGGTTATATATAGGTCATAATACATAGGTTACTACAATAGCTTTTATATTACTCTGATACTTAAACTGCAAGTTACTTTGATTTTTGGGTCGTGTTAAAAGTTAAAAATATAAGAAAAGTGTCTCACAACATTCACTAAGATGACAATTTGTCTGTCAAGGATGATTAAAAAAATTAATGGTTAAAAAAATAATTTCATTGCGATAAAGAACATTTAGCTAGAATCTTATTACCGTTCAGGAATCTAAAACACTTTTTTGTGGTTTTTCCTTGCATGTAACGCAAAATTTGATTATTTTTATTTAGTCTTAATTGAAATAAGTTATTCTTATAACTTTAATGATTATGATTGTACTCCAAGTAACTTATGAGTAATTTTGATTTCTGGGTTGAATTAAAAATAATGACGTTTCCTTATATTCACAAAGATGATAAACCATCTATCAAGGACGGGAAGAAAAAAAAAATTCTTTATTTAAAAATAACTTCTTTTAGATAATGAATATTTGGCTGGAATGCCTATTACCGATAAAAACAATCTGAAAAACATTTTTGTAGTTTTCATTAGCATGTTACGCAAAATTTGATAATTTAATTTTATTTAAAATAGGTTGTTTTTATAGCTTTCATAAGTATATAATTGTATTTCGATACTTAAATTGTAGCTTATTTTGTTTGTTTATATTCAATAAATTGATACATTATCTGTTTCATAATTTTATAACCGTCGTCGAACAGCCGACCTAATTTTGTGTTTACTCCTACTGATGTTCAACTCCGTAAATTCAATTTTAAATCCAATCCAGAAGACAAGGATAGTCCTGGTTCAGGTATTGAAAGAAATTTGCCTTCGTGGAGGACTTCTTGATGGAACTAACCAGCATTTGCGTTACATGGAGAAGAAAACCATGAAAACCTCCCACGGTTAGCCTGACCTCAAGGAGACTCCTGATCTTCTGATCCACAACGGTTAGGCCTAAATAATAATCAAAAATTGTTGCTTATAAAAAATTATTTCATTGAGATAAGGATGAACATTTAGTTGAAATCCTATTACCTCCAAGCAATCCGAAAAACATTTTCGCGGTTTTCCTTTGCGGGTAACGCAAAATTTGATTATTTTATTTTAAACTTAATCTTGGTTAAAATAAATTATTTTTATAACTTTTATAAACATTGAAACAAGATTTGTACATTGTAGTCAATTTATTTAATATCTTTCTTAAGCAAAACATACATATCTTCAAATTTATAAATTGATTTAAATCAATTTGAGTATGGAGTTTTGATAGAAATCTGATTTTCTGTGCCTTACAAGTAAATGAAATTAAATAATACTATATCGCGATACAAAATACGAAAATACTATATCGCGATGCCAAACTGACGATGCATCACGATATATAATTTCTAATATCGCCCAGTCCTAGTCATGACTATTCGTTTTGAGCTCTTTTGGGTAATTTATTATATCGAGAGAATTTTATTTTATTGATTGTTTTATTGATTGTTACATAATACGTGGCGAAAATCGACATTCCCTTTCATAAATTTCATTTTCGAAAAGGGAAAATAAAGCACCTTTTAAAAACACCCATTAAGAAAAGCACCTTTAAGGGCCTTTAAAAAATGAAAATTGAAAATAAGCACCTTTAAGCACTTTTCAAAAACGCTACGCACCATGTTTTATACCTTAGTCACTCAAATCAAGATAAAAAAAATTGTCAAAATTCTAGATAGTATTTAAGTTTCAATTTTCAATTAATAAGGATTTTCAATTATAAGACGATATTTTAAGTTTCTAAAACAACACAAAAATATTTTTACTCTAAATAAACATACATGTTCTTTGACGGATTTTGATTTTTGATCCCCAAAAGCAGTGTTTCCCAAACTTATGACTTTTGTGAACCCCTTCTAAATGTTTCGTAACGCTGTGTACCACTAATAAAAAAATGAATGCATTTTGTACTATAAAAATTGCACAAAAGTTAATAAACACAACTGGCTGTTGACACCACTGATTATTAACTGTTAACTCTGCAAAAAATAGCTAATAGAAAAATACGTAATCGTAAACTTTCATAGCTAGCTTTGTTTTTAAATAAAGTTTTTGAAATTTTCGTTCGTTGCAAGATATTTCGCATAAGAACGCGTACCCCCACTAAACTGTTCCANTTTTTTTTTTCACGTATTTTTGTATTTAAAAGTCAACTAATGTTGACATTTATAACATTGTGTCATACTTTTACACATAATTTACAAAAATAATTAAATTCAAATGTGACACCTAATAAAATTGCAAGGAAATATTTTACTTCAGGTTCAGAGTCTCATATGTTCAGTACATAATAAAGCGGACCACGCGGAATTACTTTTGATCGAATAGTCGGATTCAGAGGCCCTGGGGGAGATGGGGGCCACTGGTCGGATCTTAATATTCTAAGACTCAACCTAAATGGCTCGGGGGAAGGGTGAGCTCAAATTTTCTAATTAATAAGGGCAGACGAAATTTTAAGTTTCTAAAACAACACAAAAATATTTTTACTCTAAATAAACATACATGTTCTTTGACGGATTTTGATTTTTGATCCCCTAAAGAAAGGAGGTAGCCGCAATCTCGTAAATATGGTTGGACGCTTGTACGTACTTTAACCTTATGCATATTTTAAAATATCTCGAGAACATTTAAATGAAAATAAAAAAATTGCATTGAATTATAATATTCGTTTATCCAAAGGTTATTTTATGAAGGGTTAACTAATTAGTACTAAATATGCTAACATATGTATTAAATATTATACTTATATAATTTGTGAGTATTAAAACACCAATGCTAATTAGCTTAACTACCGAAACCTTGGAAATAAGTGTTTTACTTCCTCTCGAAAGGGACATGTATCGAAGATAATTACTTGACACAGGTAAATTTTGAAGAGTATGAGTTAGCCATGAAGAATAGCATCACACCAAGCAATGCTGAATGCATTTATTTTTTATTCTTATGAAATGAATTACACAAAACGAGTTTTTATTTCAATAACGTAAAGCCACCAATAAGGATGCATTATTAAATAAAAGCTATATTAATTGAGTCAGTGTGCGGGTGGGTGACCACTTGGATCAGTCTGCGTAGGGACCGAGGGTGTGCGGTATTGGTCCTCGTTAAACTGTTTCTACCGTAAAGTGCTCGACTTCGCGTGCAGGTCGTTGGGCTACCGAAGCGGGGGTGCCATTCCCTCTGCAGAGGATCAAAATTGTGATGGCATGTCTTCGGATCATCCTCAGGGATGTTTCCCAGACCGTCGCCAATAGCCCATTGTGCAGCTCTAGTGCGACGTAAATGGACAACAACAGCTATATTAATTAAAGAACTTAGTAGAAAAACGAGGTAAGTGATGTTCGTATAACGAAAAAAAAAAAAAATTGCATCCGAACTATTTCATCGCCAATTTTTATTAGAAGCCGGGATAAAATTCTCTTCTTTATTTTATTTACCTGTGCCATATTTGAAATGAAAATCTTGTAAGCATACTGAAAACTTATGCGCTTGAGTGAAGTTAAGATTAAAATTAAAGTTTAAAAAAATTAATTGATGATTAAAATGAATCATTTAAGCAACCACTATTCATATTGACGCAACCACTTTTTGTTATTTTTTTTCATTCATAATTTTCTCCTAAAAATGTCACTTACCTGGTTCTTCCATTAAGCTCTTTAATTGTGTCGATATATGTTTTCCAGTTTTGAGCATGATATATTTTATTTAAATTATATTTTTTTTAAGTTTTTTTTTTTCTAGTATAAGATAGGTCAANTTACCTGGTTCTTCCATTAAGCTCTTTAATTGTGTCGATATATGTTTTCCAGTTTTGAGCAAGATATATTTTATTTAAATTATATTTTTTTTAAGTTTTTTTCCCAAGTTTTTTTTTTTTTTCTAGTATAAGATAGGTCAAATTCAGTTTGGAAAATGATTACTTCAAATATACGGGGAAAGTAGAAAATTGAAACTGATGTACTTTAGTACTATTTGTAGTTATATCATTAATTTTCATCACATCGGTAAAGATTTTTTAATAATGTAATGGGAAATCCAATGTTAAAGAAGAAAAAAAAATCAAAAAAATATATCTTTTTTCTGAATTCTAAAGTTGTTCATTATTATACATATTTTATTAGTTAAGAATACTCTAAATGCCTTTGTTTGCGAGAGATTAATTAGTCAAATAATTTCTGAGAAATCGAATTTTGAAAAATTTGTATTTGTTATTTAATTTCTCAGAAGCGATTTGACATACTTCACTCGACAGATTTTTTTCAATCACACACGCACACACACACACACATATATATATATATATACACAAATAATATAAAATAGAAAAATATAAAACTATTGAAGGGAAACAGAAAACTCTTTCTCAATACACATATTTTGCTATAATTAAATGCGATATTTCTGCACTAATTAATTAGTACATTTGAAGTACCCCCACCCTTGGACCTTCAAGATTGAGTCCTTGAGCATGAAGCTCCTATTATTAGATCAAAAGACCGTTTTTGTATTTTGCGTATTGTGCATCATACAGAAATTCAAAATTAAATCTAGCGTTGTTATGAAAAAAAATCATACTTAATATTTTGGAATTGTCCTATGACTGCAACACAAATTAAATGATCGCGTTAAACGTTTTTAATATTTTAAAAACTTCTCTCTTTGATTTTATGTAAGGACAGTGTTACATTAATATCTATGATTTTTTTTTCTAATCACACATAATTTTTTAATGAATAGCAGATTATTAAAAATGCAATGTATTTTTATAAGCAATAATTGGTCATGTCTATTCGTTTTGAGCTCTATTACATCGTGAGAATTACATTTTATTGATTGTT
>NC_092208.1:14294686-14369827 GCF_043381705.1 Parasteatoda tepidariorum
GGGGATGCCATGTAAAAAATTATTTATCATTCAACTCAAATAAACTTCAATAATAATTCTTAATTAAAGGTAAAGGCAAAATTACCTTACCTGCAATTTCTGTTGTTCTTCAATTTTCCCGGTGAGAAGATGGAAAGCTTTTCTTTCGCTTTAAAAAGGATCGCTACTCTTGTAAAAATAAAAAGATGTCAATAATAAAAAGTAACAAGCTCTGCCATTAAAGGAGTTAACTATTTCTTTTTAAAACATTTAATATTTAACACAAAACGTAACAAGAAACATAATTGATAACGAAACATTAAGCTTCTTTGAAATGAGCATTACATATCAACCTCTTCTCTCTGAGGCGATCATTCCTCTTCTGTTTACAAAACTTCCGCCTCGCTACAGTTACAGTTAAAATTTTAAAGTTAGATTGTTCATCGCAGTTTCTCGACACCGATTATAAGAAACTTTCTTAAAACTGCACATTCATCTACCGTGAAATTACTATTCAAATGCATTTTTGATGAAGAATATGATAGAAATTCAAGGAAAAAATTACGTGTTTTTTCGGGATTTCCCCCTCAAACGGATATCGTTAAAAGAAAAGATAAAGTATTACAAGAATTAAATTCAGCGCAATTAATCATAGTTTGCAATAGTTTAGGAATAGAGTGTACCGGTNAAGGAAAAAATTACGTGTTTTTTCGGGATTTCCCCCTCAGACGGATATAGTTAAAAGAAAAGATAAAGTATTACAAGTATTAAATTCAGCGCAATTAATCATAGTTTGCAATAGTTTAGGAATAGAGTGTACCGGTACTGCTGCGAAATTATGTGAAAATATTTTTTCCAATTTAAACGATTTGGAAACACTTAAAAATTCCATTTCTGAGTCATTAACTGAGGATGAATGTGAAACCGAAATTGAAGCTTCAACTAACCTTGAGAATTATAAATTAGCGTTTTCGAGTGATTCTACTTCCGCGTTCACAAAAGATGAAAATTATTCAATTATGCGAGAACTTATTTTGACAATGAGGCAATTTAACGGTACGGACAACTATTCCATCCAACCTTTTTTTGCCAGCTGCGAAGAAAATTTTACTTTCGTAAGAAACATTACGGATGCACAAAAAATAATATGTGTTAAGCGTTTACTGAAGGGATCCGCTTTAACATTCCTCCACTTAAAAATCTTTTTTGAATTATCCTTTAGTAAAAATAACGAAAATGCGGTATTGATGCGTTTAAAAGTCTTATAGCGGTTTTCAACGGAGACTTCTAGATCAGACGGAATGTTGAAGCGAGAGAAAACGTTCTCCGGCCTTCCCCCTTCTAGTTGGCCATGGTCATTGTCTGCGAACGTGTTAGTCTGAAACCGATCAAAAGCGAAAATGGAATAATTTATCCGTTAGTCAAAACAACTCGGATTCAAGCACATCATTGGCGCCTACGAATTATTTGAAAGATGCTTTTATTTATGGTAATGATGACGGCTTTAATTGATACAGGAAGTAGCAGTTGCCTTTTGAAGTAAAGTATCGCTTTAAAAATGAATCTGGACTTGCAACCAGATAACAGTGATTTATTTGGTTTCGGTAATCAAAATAATCCAGTTACGAAAGCTATAGGCAAAGCTGAAGTACATATTCGGGTGGATGACGTAGTAGGGAAATTTATTTCTTTATTAATTGTTAAGGATGATTCACAACCGTGTGACTTAATTTTAGCAAGAACTTGGCTAGACTTACTTTACATTGCTTTTACGCGTATTGGAGGTAATTTAAAATTTGGATACGGAAATAATGACGTTTTTTCTGAAATTCAAGTAGATATCAGTAAAAATGCGGTTAAATTGAAAAGAATAAACGAAGCAGAAATCGAAAATAAATCAATTAATTTAATTAGGGTTAAAGTCGAAGAAAGCGAGAACTCTATTGTTAATGGGATAATTTTAGTGAAAAGTGTAGGCCAGAATTTTGATTCTATTCTTGAGGTAGTAAACGACGAAACGATTGTACCAGTAGTAAATCAGGAAGAATTCAACTTAAAAATTAAGGGGAATGGTGGTAAGTGAGGAAAGTTTAATGCTGTCTAATAAAGTGGAAATTGATAATGAAAAGTTTCCTATTTTAATGAAAGACATTAATTTCGACGAATCCTTAGAAAGTGTTAAAAAAGATAACTTATTTCTTTTATATCTTCAACTGAAACAGGTATCAATGAAAGGTTTCTCACCTGTTCTTCAACCCGGGCGGTTCGTATCTAAATAAATCAAAATAATGACCATAAACTCAAGAAAAGATACTCCTTCGAATTAGTTAACATGTGTATATTAACAGCACTACAGAAACAACGCTACAAAATTAAATAGTTAAATTTACTGACATCATCTAACGATCTGTCTAACGATCTGATTATCGATGTTTCAAAAGAGTTCCAGAAAGTGAGCCAATCACTTATATTTCCCGAAAATTTCGGGATTATTATCTTCGGTAATTTAATATTCCGCATTTCTGATTTCGTTTCTACTTCCACTTCGCGATTAGTAGTAGGAGCTATATGTTGGTGGAAATTGAGAGGTTTTCGAATATTTTTCTTTTGATTCAAATTACACAAATATTTATTAGCTTTAAATCTCCAAGTTACTATCTTTTCACGGTATTCTTCGGCGGTTTCTAATTCTTTATCTAAATCCTCCGGTTTAAACAGATTCTCTAATTCAGAATCAACTGTTTTGAGAGACTCGAATTTATCATTTAATTGTTCAATAATTAGATCAATTTCGGTTTTTTCATCAGTTATCTCGTTTTTTTGAATTTCTGATTCAATCTTTGAAATTAGCTTAGTAACTGATGTTCTTAAAGTAGTGCGTTTCTTTTTAAGGAGCTCAATGTCTGTGGCCATTTTAGGGTTATTATTATTCACTGAAAATGGTATTCGGTTTTTAACAGAAAGTATTAAAAGATTTGAAGTTTATTAAATAAATATCGTGACTGTTTTGCTTCAGACATAAGTGAGTTAGGCTGCACGAATTTATGCAAAATGGATGTTGCATCTTCCTTCCATTAAATGAATAATTTTACCTTACGACAGATAGCTCAGTGTGCGCACCTGTAAGGATAGCAAAGTAATAAATAGTTTTCTCATCAGTCTTGTTTGAGGTCGTTTTGTTAAGTTTTAATAAAAAAAACTCTTAGAAATAATTTTGGCTCGCACTGAATAATTTCAAACTAATAGCCTAAAAGATCTCGTGACGTAACATCTGGCACCCAAAGTGGGGCCCTCCCACCAACGAAGACTGAATTCTGTGTTGATGATCTCGATCAGAATGATATGCAGAATCTTCGCAAACGTGCGAAACATCTTATCTCCTTTAAACAAAAACTAAAAACACGTTTCTATAAGGAATATATTTCGCTCCTTAAGCAATCCAGATACTCTCATTAAACCCCACTTGAAGTGGGAGATATGATTCTAATCAGTTCAGATAATAAAAAACATGTTAATTGGCCTCTAGCCAAAGTAATTGAAAGTTGTAAAGGAGGTGATGGTGTTTTTCGATTTGCAAAGGTTAAAACTCAAAATGGTGAAATAGTTTGACCATTTCAACGATTATTTCGATTAGAAACAATAGGTATTGTAAGTAAAACTCTATAAGATCAACAGTCAAACCTGTTAAACTATAATATTCAATTTTGTATTAATATACTTTAAAACTTTGTCCTTTTCGATATATATTTTATGTATTTGCATTAATTTTGTGTCATATTTCTATACTTAATACTTTAACTTTCATTTAAAATTTTGATAATTTTAAACTTTAACCTTTTGCGGTTAGAGGATGTTGCATCTTCCTTCCATTAAATGAATAATCTTACCTTACGATAGATGGCGCAGTGTGCGCATCTGTAAGGATAGCAAAGTAATACATAGTTTTCTCACCAGTCTTTTGTTTGATGTCGTTTAGTTAAGTTTTAATAAAAAACTCTTAAAAGAATTTTGGCTCGCACTGAATTATTTCAAAATAATAGCTTAAAAGATCTCGTGACGTAACATCTGCAACAATGGACATTAAAGAAATAAAGGGCAGTAAGCCAATTTTTCAAAAATCATATAAAACCAATTCCGAAGAAAGAAAACAAATAAAAGAAATAGTCTCCGAATGGAAAAAGGAAAAAGTATGGAATAGTGTCAGACACAAGATCTCCATATTCCAGTCCTGTATAATTAGTCAAGAAAAAACAGGAGAACAATGATTAGTTATAGATTTTAGGAAATTGAACTCTCAGACTGTTAAGGATAAATTTCCTTTACCCAAAATTAACGACATTTTAGAATGTCTTGGAGGGAGCAAATTTTACACGACTTTAGATTTATCAAGTGGATATCTACAGTTACCATTAACTGAAGACGCAAAATTTGAAGCACAGCAATAAAAATGTTCAGACGGCGAGTATTCCTGGTGTTTTTATAAACGAGCATTGAGTTTAAAAGAAACACCAAAATCGCACAATGGAATAAAGACTCGCTTATTAGAGGAAGTCGTTAAAAAAAATTTNTGTAAGGATAGCAAAGTAATACATAGTTTTCTCACCAGTCTTTTGTTTGATGTCGTTTAGTTAAGTTTTAGAATTTTGGCTCGCACTGAATTATTTCAAAATAATAGCTTAAAAGATCTTGTGACGTAACATCTGCAACAAAGCAACAATGAACATTAAAGAAATAAAGGGCAGTAAGCCAATTTTTCAAAAATCATATAAAACCAATTCCGAAGAAAGAAAACAAATAGTCTCCGAATGGAAAAAAGTATGGAATAGTGTCAGACACAAGATCTCCATATTCCAGTCCTGTATAATTAGTCAAGAAAAAACAGGAGAACAATGATTAGTTATAGATTTTAGGAAATTGAACTCTCAGACTGTTAAGGATAAATTTCCTTTACCCAAAATTAACGACATTTTAGAATGTCTTGGAGGGAGCAAATTTTACACGACTTTAGATTTATCAAGTGGATATCTACAGTTACCATTAACTGAAGACGCAAAATTTGAAGCACAGCAATAAAAATGTTCAGACGGCGAGTATTCCTGGTGTTTTTATAAACGAGCATTGAGTTTAAAAGAAACACCAAAATCGCACAATGGAATAAAGACTCGCTTATTAGAGGAAGTCGTTAAAAAAAATTTACCTGTTTATCAACGTCTCGCCTTTAGTGAAATGCTTACTCGATGTTCCTCTTCCAAGACACAAAATGTTAATGAAAGCATATACATTTGCATTTGGCGTACGTGTGCAAAAGAAGTGTTTGTATCCAAAAAAAAATTATTAGCACTTGGCGTTATTGCTGCAGTTGCCGAGTACAATTAAAGTTACGTTGAGACATAAAAAAATCAACCTATTAATCAGAGCTATGAAACAGTTTCTGAAAGGAAACATTGCAGAAGTGCAAGTCTGAAAAAGCGAAAATCCTCTCAAAAATTCAAAGAAAAGAGAAAACTCTCCCTGAACTGGACGATCGAAGCACGCACGTTGCCGGGGGCCGTGCACCTATGTAACTTCTTATTCATGTATAACCAGGAAATTGTCTTTATTAAAGTTTATGTTTGTTTAATGAATTAACCATCATTATTGAAGGTAAAAAATCAGTTAAAAGAGAAGAGTTTACATATGGCTCATGGGCTGCAATAGTAGTACAACTAAAAAAAACATGCGTTTTGGACTAACAACAGGTGTGAATAGGAAAATACACATTCATTTTAGCAGCAATACTAGCACTTTCATAATTCAACTTGAAGGTAATCTTCGTTTAACAGCGTGCGTAGCGTTTCAGGGTTCTAGCTCAATTATTTCAACAAGAAAAAAACTTTTAACTATCAGAACTAGAACAGACTTTTTTAGGACTAAAAAAAAAATTAGTACTTGATGTAAAGTAAAAATAACATAATTAATCTATACATGATATTAAAAATATACTGTTTCACGATTCATGAAGTAAAAATTACATCATTAATCTATACATGATGTTAAAAATATACAAATAAAGTGTTACACAATTTTAAGGTGATGTTTTGAATTATACTAGATAGCAGTATGAAACTGAACGATTAGAACCAATACAATGTAAAAAAATAAAATGTTTTTGTGCAGAAACGATTGTTTTACAATCATTTTTATTCCTTAGACTTAAGGCAAAAACATTGGGTAGAATTTATTTCTTTATTTTTTGTTGTTTTTAGGCACCAAATTGGTTTTTGTACATGTAAGATGTCCCAAGGTACAACAAGACTTAGGCAGAGCTTTTAACTAACTTTTATGGCTGACAATATTCTATTTTCAAAGTGTATGCATTTTTAAAAATGGATTACAATAAATTTTATTATGTGTAAATGTTACAATGTATTTAAATATTTAAGATATTAAACCAGATTCTAAATATGAAAAGTGTCGCAAGGTACAACACGCTCCCCTAACAAAGCCGAAAACACAGAACATAAGACATCAATTTATGGTGTGAAACAAGAACAAAAAAACAAAGATACACATACAAACATAACATTTATTTGTTTCAGACAGAAAATGGAAGAATTTTAATTGCACAAATGAACTGCATAATAAATAAAAAGGGAATTTAGTTCCTTTTTAACTACTCAGAAAAGATTTATTCAGCAGTTTTCTTCCACGTTTCTAATTTCACTATTTTTGTTTTGTTTTTTTCTCAGCAAGCGATTTCCTCAAATTATTTGATTTTATGAACAAATTTATATCTCTCTTAGTTACATTAATTTTGGACTGTTGCAAACAGCATTTCTTACAACAGTTTATTGTACATTTCTCTAGTCTTGTCCTTTTTTGGACCTTGTGCCATTAAACCCCACATTCAATTCATTTCCATTTTTCTTTTTAAAATTTTTTGTATGAAATGGTTGGTCAAAAATTTTGTGTTATATAATGGTTACAAGAAGCAAAAAGACATAGTATTTTATTACTTAAAAAGTTAGGTTTAAAACAATTTTTAAAATATATTATTCTTAGTAGAAAACCTATTTTGCAAAAGCAATATATGTAAAAATAATCTTTATTTAATAAAATATTCTTAATGCTGCATAGTCTTCTAAGTTTTCCATCCAGTGAAGTTGTTTTTAGTAGTAATTAAGTAGTTAATAAAACTACAGGCTTCAAAATAACTAATGAGTGGTTTTTGTTTGTTTTCAAGATTCACAATAAGCAAACATGGTGAAGACATATAGAAGGAAAACAGAAAGAGCCTCTATTTCTGAAAAATGTGTGGGTGATGCAGTGTCTGCTGTGATTAAAGACAATATTTCTAGTCGAGCAGCTGCAAAGGCATTAGGTTTAAAACCAAGCATGGTTTTCAATCGAGTGTCAGAGTTTCGTATGTTACATAAAGAACCAAATGAAATTGATCCTCTCCCACCCACAATGAACAGTGCATTTTATAACAAGTATGCAGCCACGCAAGTATTTATTAATGAGCAAGAAATTCTTCTAGAAGGATATCTTAAAAAACGCTCTAAAATGCAATATGGCCTTACTTATAGATGTGCCAGGCAGATGGCCTACAGTTACGCAAAACATCTTAAACGACCACACCCACCTTCTTGGGAAATAGGAAAAATCAGCTGGAATTGACTGGATAAAATATTTTATGAAAAGACAAATCTTTGTCTTTAAGGAAACCGGAAAATACCAGTATAAAGAGATCTTTAGGGTTTAGCAAAGCCAACGTTGAACAATTTAAAACTAATTACCAACATCTTCGGCATAAGTTTGAGTTTGCTGTACTGTTGAAGTAACTTCACTGTAATATTTTTAGTTTCTTCTTTTGCCAATAGGTGGCAGCATGAATTTATCGTAAAATTTTATAATGAAAGTGATAGTTAAAAATTTTGTTTCTTTATAATATTATGTAAACTTTAATTTAAAATTCAATTTCAATAGATTAGATGGTATCAGCACATAGTGTCTATAATTTAATAAATAATTTTACATCATATCAAATTTATTAGTGTAAATCTTTATTAAACCCTTTTGTATGTAATTACTGTTTGTGGTGGCAACCCGTGAATGAATAAGCTTCTTTGGAGGAAGCAAAAGTCAGTCGGCACTGGATTGGTTGGTTGATTAAAGTTTATTGGCACAAGAGCCAAACATGGCTATACTGCGCCAGCCACTACAGTCGGCACTGGAAAATGATGGAAGTTGATGACNTTGTATGTAATTACTGTTTGTGGTGGCAGCCCGTGAATGAATAAGCTTCTTTGGAGGAAGTAAAAGTCAGTCGGCACTGGAAAATGATGGAAGTTGATGACAACAAAAAAATAGTATGATGGCGAAGAAAAGATCATGTAAGTGAGCTATGTATAGCTTGTACGCTATAATTGAATAACTTTCCTGCTAAATATGATATTTCACGAGTAGAGTATGGTTTGTTGAAGTGAATATCGATGCGTTTCACCTCGCATTAAAATTACACCTGTGAATTGTAGGAAACCATAGTTAGATTCAACACGTGGTTGACTCATGTTAACACGTGCCGTTCAACCAACATCTGAACACGTGTGGCTATCTGTATAACAATGGAAAGAAGGTAACTGTATAGCCTTCCTCACATTTTGAAATTGGTGTAAGCCAGTGTTTGATGATGACCGATCAGCGGGTACCACATGTATTGTGAAATTGGGGTGGAAAATGATTTTGTTCCGGTCCCTTAAGGACTGTCCTTTTATTCAACTTAATAAACCTTCTTTTGTTTTACTACCTTAAACTGTATTTTTACTTGCTGTATGACGATTGTGTTTATTTTAATATTGCAGATATACAGGTAAGGTAAGGCTGGGAACTGGGGTCAATAATTAAATAACAACACGAAACGGTGGTCATTGTATTAAAGATAAAATTTTTGATTATTGGACAAAAAGAGCTTCCTTAGAAACTCCATTTTTTAGAAATGTTATGAGCCTTGATAGATTTAAGCAGATACTGAGCAATTTGCCCTTTGCAAATAATAACGAAGCCCCAGATAAAACCAATTCGAATTACGACAAACTATGGAAATTGAGAAAAGCAAATTTCCAACTTTAAAAATGCTTATACTCCAGCACAAAATTTAGTTGTTAATGAGGTTATTTTAACATTTAAAGGTCGAGTAGTTTTTAGACAGTACATACCAAAAAAAAGCACAAACGCTGGGGCAGTAAAATTTATAAACTTTGTGACGAAACTGAGTATACCTTGGACATGAGAGTCTATCTAGGAAAAGACAAAACAGAATGCTCGCCAAGACAAAGTTCGGCATCATCTTAATCTTATTAAAGACTATAGAAATAAATCTTATTAAAGACTATAGAAATAAAGTGCATAATTTGTTTGTGAATAATTTTTCTTCATCCTCTGAATTATTTGCAGAATTGAGGAATACTCATCAAATCAACAGTTGTGGTACAGTTCGAAAAAATTTTCCTAAGGACTTATCATGCTCAAAAAAAGGATCAGTAAATGCCAAGACTTCTAATGGATTAATGGCTGTGTGTTGGAAGGATAAAAGAGAAGTGTTTGTTCTTAGCAGCATGCATGCTGCAACAGCTGAAAACTTATCAACTGGAGATGATAATAACAAAATGCCTATGGTTGCGCAATGCTACAACAAAAATATGGGGTTTGTCGATCTTAGTGATAGAATGGCAAATTCTTATGGTTTCTTTCTCTAGAAAAACCCAAAAATGGCCGATAAAGCTGTTTTTTCACTTATTGAATATAACTGTTTTAAACTCATTTATTTTAAAAAAACAAAAATTTAAAATTGATCATAGAGATTTTCGTATTTCACTTATTCAACAATTAACAGGACTTTCTCTAAACAATTCATCATCTCCAAAAAGAAATATAACAAATTCTGTTGGTCATTGGCCCGAAAAAACTCTGAAACGGAAACGATGTGTCCAATGTCAAAAATAGAGAAAAAGACATATGTACAATGCAAAGCTTGTGGCTTAGGAATTTGTTTTGAAGAGTATCATATCACTTAATGATAGTTTATAGGATAAAAGAAATGGGTTTGTAAAAAATTGCCCTGAGATTTCTTTACATTTTTTTCCATTATTATTAATCAAGAGTTGTACTTTCTGTTGATTTAAACTCTATGCATAAGGTAGCACTAATTCTTTCATTTCACATGTTAGCAAATTATTGTTGTAGGAAAAAGTAATGTTTATTATATTAAATATATACAAAAAATGTATTCTTCATAGTACAATATTAGTTGAGGGTCATATTATATGTTATGTAAATGAATAGAAATTGTTTTTAAAACTTTTATTTCAATATTTTTTTCACAAAAACTGCAGCAATTATAATCAAAATTTTGAAATTCCATTAACTATTTTTATAACACGAAATTAAAACAGAACCTAAAAAGCTTTATTTATTTGAGTTTAAGTAAAATATATTGCTTTGATATTTTATTTCAATTTGATTTAACGCTTTTCGCTTAAAAGAACGCTTTTCGATTCTGGATATTCCATTTTTTTTATGTACAATTGAAAATATTCGTTAAATTAAATTTGTAATAAAGAAATTAATTTTTTCAAAAAAAACCTACAACCTTACGACCTACAACTTGAACAAAAAAATTTATACAAAAAAGAAAATAGCAACATTGAAAGCGACTAAAAAAGAATTAAGAAAACGGCAGACAAACAAGCAAGTACCGGAACTTGAAATAGATGTTTGAAGGTAAGTGGGAAAAGTAAAGAAACTTTTCTCCCCTTAACTTATAAAGGTGAGACCTCCCGTAGTGGCTAAAACAATAAAACACATCTCCCTGTAACTTGATCCTCTGTCTTAACTGTGAAAGAGATTTCCTCCTCTATTCCTACGCTGAAAGTGTCACATGCCCACCAGTGGAACCCAAGATCAGATGTGACAACTGCTGTCACAGCCCACTGGAAAAGGTTAACTCCTAGCGAAGATTCTATGTATGACTTCCCTTTATTCTTCGAGGAGATGCGCCCTAAACTCAATGAAAAACTGAGAGCTGAAGTCCAAGAAAAGGGAAACATCAAGTTCTAGTTGGTGGTAAAGACTTTATGTAGCAGGAAAAACTCAGAGGAGATGCCTGAGTACTCAACTCTCTGCCTTGGAAGGAAGTGCGATTTGCAGCAGAAGAGACCCTTAAAAAACATTTAACTTATTGTAAACATAATTCCCCTCAAAATATTAAAATGCCTTATGTAAAAGATAAAATTTTATCTTTTAACAATGTTCATTTTCAACATCCCATTCCCTATATAATTTATGCAGATTTTGGGTATCTCATTGAGAAAATTGATAGTTGCCAACCTAATCCTTTAGCCTCATATACAGAGAAAATGTCCATTCATATACCCTGCGGATATGCTCATGTAATCGTAGGACCTGATGAAAAAACTTACAAACCTGTTGCTGTCTGTAGAGGATCTAATTCTATATACCACTTTTTGGAAAGCATACTAAAGAAAAAGGAGGAGTTGGCAATTAAATTAACAACAAAAGTTCCCATACGCTTCACCCCAGAAGACGAGGAAACCATTCGTTCTGTCGTGAATTGCGGAGTGTGTGATCCAACCCTCGGTGATGTCAGAGTTCGTGATCACGACCATCTCACAGGAGTTAGACGTGCACCCCTTTATCGTTCTTGTAACTTAAAACTTAAATTAACCAAAAAAATTCCAGTTGTTTTTCATAATTTAGAGCATTACGATATTCATCTCATTGTGCAGAGTTTGGGGAAACATGAAATTCATAGTTTTAGTGTAATTGCCAACAATATGGAAAAATATATTTCTCTTAGCATTGACAAATTTTATAATAAAATTAAAGTTTCTTTAAATTTCATTGACAGTTTCCAATTTATGAATACGTCATTACAAAAATTAGTATCAAATTTAAGTTTCGATCATTTTAAAAGGAAATATTAATCATCCTTCTCTAAGTCTACTTCTAAGGAAGGGTATATATCCATACGAGTATATGTCCTCCTCTGATAAGTTCGAGGAAGAAGCGCTGCCTCCTATATCTGAATTTTACAGTTCTTTTACTGGAGAAAGTGTATCTGATGAGGATTACCAACATGCCCAAACGGTTTGGAAATCTTTTCATTTAACTTCTTTGGTGGAATATCATGATTTGTAAATAAAATCTGATGTGCTGCAGTTGGGTGATGTCTTTTAAAATTTTAGAAGCCTGTGCATGCAATACTATGGGTTGGATTGTGGTCATGTCATGACCACCTGGTTGAGCATGGCACGCTTCTCTTAAACTGACGAAACAGCATCTCGAATTATTCACGGACATAAACATGCACTGCATGTTTATCGAACGTGGTATTTCCATGATAAGTCACCGTCACTCTGTAGCAAATCATGTGCTTATTGAAATTATAGCTCGGAGGAGGAGTCCAAACATATAATATATTTGGTTGCCAATAATTTGTACTGGTGGGCAATGTCCCAGTATTTACCATACGGTAACTTTAAATGAGTTACACCCACTGATACTTTAATTAATCACATTTTAAACTTAAAAGACAATAGTGAAGATGGGTACGTGTTAGAGGTAGACTTGGAACACCCCCTCACTTGCATGATACTCACAATGACTATCCTTTGGCTCCTGAAAAGATGAGTATTACGGCTGAGCATCTATCACCGTTTGCAATTGGGATGTTAAACGGTGTAAAATATACTCCTTGCACTAAGCTAGTTCCAAATTTAAATGATAAGCAAAACTATATTACTTACCATAAAAATTTACAACTTTACATATCTTAAGGTTTGAATTTAGCTCGCGTTCATAAAATTTTAAAGTTTAAACAAAAACCATAGCTTAAAACCTACATCGAATTTAATACAAATCAACGTAAAAATTCTCATTCGACCTTTGGAAAAGATTTTTTAAAACTAATGAATAACTCGGTATATTGTAAGACTATGGAAAAGGTTTGTAACCATATAGATGTTCAGCTAGTTAACACAGAGCGAAGGGTTTAAAAATTAATTGCATCATCATCCTTTAAACGTTTTTAAATATTTAATCATGATCTCGCGGGTGTTGAGAAGAGGAAAGTTCAAGTAACGCTCAATCGTCCTACGTATATTTGTTTTGTTATATTGGAATTGAGTAAGGTACATAGGTATGTACAAATTCCATTATTATACTATCAAACAGACATATGGTGAGGACACGGATTCCATTGTGTGCATCCTTCAATCAGGATGTTTTACACCCTTTGAAAAATGTGACAATGGCATCACTCCGTCAAAAAACTCGAGAAACCAGTAGTGATCTTTGTTCTCTTGGATATAATGTAGTTGAGATGTGGGAACACGAGTTTCTCAAGATGTAGAAGGAGAATGATGATTTGCAGCAATTCCTGAAACACCTTAAATTGCAAGACCGTTTAAGACCCCGGGATGCCTTTTTTGGAGGGAGAACAAACGCTGTCAAATTATACCGCGAAGGAAACTCCAATTATGTGAACTTTACATCGCTGTATCCTTGGGTAAAAAAAAAAAAATTAGTATTTTGTTGCTTTACTGATTTCTGAATTTTTTTGTATAAATATTAAGTAAAAATATCTTTAAAATGCTCTTTTGTAATCATTTTCTTTTTCTAGGTGAACAAATATTGTACATATCCAGTGGGTCATCCTCAAATCATCACTAAGAATTTCAAAACTATTGACAATTATTTTGGGATCTCTAAGTGCACTGTCATACCACCAAGAGGCCTGTATTTTCCTGTACTGCCATACAGAAGTCAAAATAAGCTTATGTTTCCCTTGTGCAGAATCTGTGCGGAAACAACACAGCAAGGAGAATGTTTGCATTCAGAAGAAGAAAGGGAGTTAACCGGTACATGGGTGACCGAAGAAATAAAATTGGCAGTTGAAAAAGGATACATCATAAAAGAAGCAAATAGCTCTTCTCATTTATAATATTCAACCTTTCTTAGGGTTCATTGTCCATTATTACAGTTTTTAAAGTTATTTGAGTAGATATTTTTTATTATAATATATACAATCATTCTTTTTTAAACAGATCTCCGAAGTTTATCACTTCGACGAAACATCTGATTCACTGTTTCGTGATTTTATTGATTTATTCTTAAAAAATCTAGCAGGAAGCAAGGGGGAGGCCTTCAAATTGCGTTACAGAAGAAGATAAAATGAGGTATATAGAAGAGTATTTTTAAAAAGAAGGAGTATCTTTGGAATATTCTAAAATCTTAAAAAATTTGGGAAGAAGGCAAGTGGCAAAATTGCTATTGAACAGTTTTTGGGAACGGTATGTAAAAAATTAAATCCCCTTTAATATTTAAATGAAATGAAATTTATTAATTATTATCATTGTCGCTTTTTTTCTGATGGGGTATGAAGTGCAATAAAGCTCGCCTAACATACGTAAACGCTGTCCCGGAATTTAATAAAATGTTTGCTGATCCCACAAAAATTGTATGTGAACTTTTATTACACACTTTGTCTTACTATTTCTTTCAGTGTTATTGTACTTGTAACATATTTTCCTTTTTAGATTAAAGATGTGTTTTTACCGAATGATGAGATAGCATGCATTCATTGGGAATCACAAAAACAATTTGTGGCCCAGGATTCTACCACCAACATCTTTATTGCGGCGTTCACAACAACCTGGGCTAGATTGAAACTTTACGAAGAAATTGATAAATTGGGAGAGAATGTCTTATACCACGACACAGACTCCATAATTTAAGCCCAAGACGGAAACAATGATCCCCCTCTTGGGAATTTTCTAGGAGAGTTCACGGACGAGCTAGACGGGGATACCATTGCGACATTTATATCTGGTAAGCACTTCTCTTTTTTTTTTTCTTCCACCATTGAATTTCACAAATGTATGTTATTTTATCAAAAATTAACATTTGTTATTTTATGTGGACCGAAAAATTATGCCTACGATTCTGCTTCTGGAAAAACATGTTGTAAAGCTCGTGGTTTTACATTAAATTTCAAAAATTCTGAAAAATTGAATTTTGAATCCATTAAGAAGATGGTTTGTGAACTCAGCAGTGACCAGGCCGCCTCGAAAGAAGGAGGAGTTATAGTTGAAGAGGGGGCCTCGGTACTGAAAATGATCTTTAGCTCTGACGTCATGCATCACGATCCATGTTTCAGCTAGTTTGTTGTGTTGTATGCTGTGGTGGTTTTATAGCGTGCTAAAAATATCTTCTAATATCGTCGTCAAAAGCTGATTTAATTTAGGTAAGCAAAGTTTATTCATCTTCTATTTACTTATAAAAACTTTTTTAATATTGTATCAGGTCTTCATTTCTAACTGCAATGTTTCACTTTTATATTTAGGTTAAGCCTACATTAGCGAAAGAACATTTCATTGTAAAAGATCTTTTTAGCTGATTTTGAACTGTAATTAAGTAAGTAATTTTTGTTTTTTAACTTTACGCTAATTTTAAATATTATTATCGGAATAATTTCTAATTAATGACATAAATGTATTGTTCAAGTTGTTTGTCCTGAATTGTTTACTTCTTGTTTACTGGCATGTTAAATGTTATGTTTTACAATCGATCTAATTTTTATTAAATAAATTCTCTAGGTTTGTGAATAATTTTATATAAGATGAAATTTTTCTAATGTCATCTATTATGTAAACAAGGTTCAAAGCATTGTAGTTATGAGTGTATAAATATTTTTCTTAAAAATTAAGTCTGTCAACGCTAATTCTGTGTGCTTATTAACAGTTAATTCGTTTTAAACATTAAAAATTTTACTAAAATGATATAAGTATACATAATTTATCAAAATATTAATGTAAGTGAATTGTGAAAGGTTATATAGATTTTAAAATTTTGTCTAAAAGTAAAATAGGCAATATGAAAATATTAAACAATTTAAAGAAAGGAAATACGTTAAACTTTTCAATTTCTAAAAACAATGATATTCTATTTACCTAAATTTAAGCCAGTCTTGTAAAATAATTCTCTAAATAAAAGTTCTTAACATCATACTTAGTTTATGGTACAGGAATGATTGTTATTGATTACCAATAATTTTTTGTTTTAAATGTGTTAGATATCAAGTAAGGTATGTGTTTGTTATGTAACAAGAATATTCTAAAGGAAAAACAAAATAGATACTACTAAAGGCTCAAATCAAAATAGAGATTAATATGTTTATTAAAACTTCTTTAAAGAATTTTTTGTTTTCTAAAAGTAATAAAAAAAATTATGGATAAGAAAGAGAAATTTAATTGTCAAAAACAATATCAAAATGTGTTAAAATACAAAATATTAAAGCTGTTCCAACTTTTTTTTATCTTTAAAATAACTCTTTTAAAAACTGAAGTATAATTTGCATAAGAGTGCACCAACTGAAACTTGTAAGTTTCTAAGATTATGGTTAGAAAATATTACTCAAAGCTTTTCTAATAAAATATTTTATTGTATTATACATCAGGGTTTGAAAAAACCTGTGCATTTTAGAAAAATCCCAACCCGCCGGGGAAATTGGGTTCTTTCTGATAATCACACGATATCAAGAACAGATCCTAATGATAGGGTGTTAAAACAAATTGCTAGGGAAAATCAGAAAATTGAAGATTTTCTTTCTAGTGAAGTCATTAAGTCATTTAAGGAAGTAAAAGATTATTTAATAAACAAACCATTATGGTATTCTGCTTTTGATAATGATCAGGTATTTTTCTACAAACTGGACTTTTCACATGCACCTTTAAATGTTTCATCTAGTGTTGTGATTTCATCCGATTTAACTGTTGAAGTTTTCTTAAAACAAAAAAAAAGTTGCACCTGAGAAGTTAGTTTGGCTATTAAAAAGAAAAGTGACTTCATCTTTATTAGAGCGCTGGTCTCAACTCGAGAATCTATTCGTTTTTATTGAAAACAATGAAAGTTCTTCTACCTTAACATTGGATCAAATTTTGGCTGATCTAAATGATTATTTAGAGCAAGAACAAAAAAATGGGGCTGATGATCTTATAATGTATCGAATGAAATTTCTGTCTGAACAACTATGGTTGTCAGAAAAACATCCAAAGGAATGGCGATACAGCCCAGAACTTTTTGCATGGGCTTTCTTGATCCACACAAAATCTCCTGTGTGTTACAGAGAAATTTATGCTAATGGAGTTCTTTGTGTGCCTCATCCAAGAAATCTTGACAAGTTAGCATCAACTATTAAAGTAGATGGCTCTGAAGATTCTACATTTCTCAAAGCTAAAGTTGAAAAATTGGAGCCACACGAATTAGTAATTAATTTGCTTTTAGACGAAATTATAATTAGACCACAAATTAGTTACTCAGCATCTGCAAATACTTTAACAGGCTTTAGCATAAATAAAATCTTGCAGAAAGCAAACAGTGTTCAGTGTTTTATGATAAGCTCCCTATATTCTGAAAACAAAGATGTTATTGCTTTGTTTCCTGTAAAAAATTTAAATGCTAAGGAATTGTTAGGCATGACTAAGGCAGCAATAGCTGCTGTAACAAAAGCAGGATTTATCATAATTGCTGCTATTGCTGACAACAATAGGATAAATCGAAATATGTTTACTGAGTTGTGTGGAGGTATTTTAAAACCATGCATTCCAAATCCTTTTAACACAAATATTCCACTTTTTCTTATGTTAGACTCTGTTCATATTTTGAAGGTTCTTCGAAATATATGGCTGAATCAAAAGACTAAGGGTACTACTCTTTTCTTTCCTTCTTTTGAGAACTTTGATGAAATTATGGAGGCATCATTTGATGATTTACGCAACATTCACTATGGTGAAAAAAATGAAATAAAGAAGATGGCGCCAAAGCTAAATGAGAAAGTCCTTTTTCCCAGCAGTGTTGAGAGACAAAACGTAAATTTATGCCTGCGAATATTTCATGAATCTAATATGCATGCACTTACAATGTTGGATGAAGTGAAGTATAAGGGCACCATAACCTTCCTTCACATAATAATTAAGTGGTGGAAAATAGCCAATATTAAAAATACAAGGAAAGGCTATGAAAAGCTTGACCACGATTCTGTGCCTTTTTTCCTTCGTGAATGAAGCAAGAATAAAATTTCTTTCTTGTCTTTCAAGTTGGTTGAAAGAGTGGCAAAAAAAAAAAAGAAATCCCTGGATTTAAAAGAAATCAAGGCAAATTGACATCCGAAACATTTTTTGCGTTTCAACATACTGTTCAAGCCCTGACTGATGTTATAAAATATCTCAGTGAAAAAAAAGATAAATTTGTTTTGACTGGCAAATTTCAAACAGACAACTTGGAAGGTCTGTTTGGTCAATTTCGACAGTTAAATGGAGACAACTACAACTTATCAGTTGACCAAGTGTTGAAGTCAGAAAAGAAACTCAGGATTACAAGCTTATTAAAATTAAGATCTGAATCTAATGGAGAAGTGCCCATCTCTGACTTTATGGCAGATTTTTCTGAAAAAATTGACACGGAACAAGCCAATGATATGGAGGAAAAAAAATTACCAATTAGAATTATGGATAATATTCAATTTGAAAATGAAGAGGATATTCCACAATCTATCTATATTTCTGGTTATGATGTCCATCAACTGAAAAAAAAGTTACATTGTTCTTCGTGTACTAAAATGCTCTCAACAGAAAAGAGTTTAGTCATGGAGAATGATAACTCCTCTCACAATTATTTCAACCTGGTAGAAAAGGGTGGGCTGATGTACCCAAATGAATTCACCACTCGTGTGTTTTTGTTGTGCTGGAAGGTTTTTAAATGCGTGTTAAAACATGACAATGAACATTTGCTACTCAATGATAATGTAAAAAAAATTCTTACCTCTATGACATATGACAAAGTTGTTGTAATGTATGTCAACCAATTCTGTCCTTCTTGTGGGGAAGGTACTCATGATTTATCTTTGAAATGTATCTCTATATTTTTTAATATATTTCTAATTAATTATTCTAAGTTAAAAAATAATGTTGTCCATTCATCATGCCAAAAGAGAAAATATGATATGTTAATGGCATCTATACAGTGAAATTATTTTTATTCTCTCTTCAAAGAGAACATTTTTTTAGTTAAGAATTACCTATTTTCTAAATTAGTAAAAAAATGTATGATAACCATGTTAGATAAGTTTAATATCTATGTCCAAATATGGCAAGTTTATTCTACAGAGAAAATAATGAATGCACTACTAGTTATTATTTTAATTGTTCTTGCTTTGTTCTTATTCTTTGTTGTATGATTGCATTAAAAAATATTAGCTTTTCGAATTTTAAATATTTTCATTAAAATTCTAAGCAATTTCTTCTAAGGCTTATTTAAAATTTGTTATTTTACGAGTGGAGATGAAAAAAATAATAAATTGGCAGATTTCGCTTACGAGTGGTAAATATGCAGATAGATGAAAAAGTTATTTCTCTGCACTACTTCACATAAAAATAACTAAATTAATATTCTTTTGAAATTAATACTAAAGAAATACAATGTTTTCGTTAAAACGAAGATTCCCTTTCTAGCAGAGCTTGAAATTTTATGAATAAAGCTATCTCTTTTTGACAAAATTCAAACTACTAAAGAGAAAGTGAAGAAAGAGCTGGATCGTAATGCGTGACGTCACAAAACGAGTGCCATGGGCCCCCTAAACTATAACTCCCCCTTCTTTCGAGGCGGCCCTGCAGTGACCCTATTGCTCTGCAGAATCCAGCGAAAATCTGCCGCGATGCGAAAAGTGATCAACAAGCCCGAGACAAAGCTGTATAGGATCGTCTACGATAAGAGAGTGATTCAACCAGACCTGACGACGCTCCCTTATGGTTATTGATGATTTAACAACAACAGTGTTTTGTGGGTAAGTCTAACTGTATCCCTTTGGCATTATCAGTTCACCTAAGTGAGGATTAGGGCTCCTGGCGATTGACCTCTTTAAAAAAATCGCATCTTATCCCTTACCCCACTCGGCTGATGAGGAAAAAGGGTTCTTTACTGTTTGCATGAAATGTGTGTGCGTGTGCGAGTAAATAAAAATGAGAGAAAAATACATTTAAAAAAAAATCATTTATTGAAAAATAATAATAATTCAAATATCTCACAATATTTTTAATATTTCTGCCATTAAGTCTTCCTGGCAAACAACATAGATGAAGTATTTACAGAAGGTGAGTCATTTAGCATTTTTTTATTAATAACAAATTTTTCAGGTACTATTTTCATTACTCTTAAAGCTTGGAAAAATTCTTTTTGTCCTTTGGGTTGTTTCTTTTCATTTCTCAATATATTGTTTATTAAATGAGTGATATTGGTTCCAGGTAAACGTTTTTGTCTATACAAAATTTCTCCCTTTTCAGTCCACGTGAACAGACCTTTATTCTCTTGTAGGAATTGTAAAATATCTTTAGCTCTGTCCTTTTGATTCTTGGGTACGACAGTCCTTAATTGCGTTTCTATCAAGCTATCACTTTCTGTCATTTTTTCTTCTTTAATTTCTTTAAGATTTTCTTCCACTTCATTTTCCTCCACTGCTTGAGTTGGTTCGCTTCTATTTTCCAAAAAAGGAGGAATTTGATATGCTTTTGAAGAATTTGCAAATATAACTCTGCTTTTTCATTGTCGAAAATATTTTTATTTTTTAAAATATCATGCATTTGCCTGTCCGACTCGGGTAAATATTCCACAGTATTAGTTTGTAATCTATCTTCTGGAACTAAGATAAATTTCTTACCGTGTTCCATAGATTAAAGATGTTATGGCCGGTGGAATCAGAAATGCTAAAAATCCGTCACTTCGTTGAACAAGAACTTCTCTCTAACGGAATAGAGGTACTTTTTTGTCGGCAATCTTTCTTAAGGGGTCAGGACCCTTAAAACTCTCAAAAAATCGATTTTTCAAGAATCATTTTTTTTTATTCCTTGCATTATTCTGCGCATTTTCATATCTTACATTTCGAAATCTTTCAATTGGTTCAAAAGTTATAAGGGTTAGAAGACAAGTCACTCACCAACAATTGCTTTAGTGGGCGTGGTCGCGAATTGCTTCATTTCGGGCTTATCTTATAGTTTCTAATAATAATCTGAGATTTAAAGTGTCTACAACTCAACTCTGCTCCAACCCTTTGCAGATTTTATTTGTTTATATTCGAATTGCATGCGTTTTTTAATCTTAGATTAATATTTGTACATTCGTCTATTAGCTTTCATTTTAGTCAAAAATCTAGTTTCGGTTTGATTTATTTATTATAAATAATCATGAATAATCCTCGTAGATCTGGTCAGAGACCAAAAAAGAGAAGATTTCGTGGAAATCAATTTCGGCAAAGTGTAAATGTGGGCAGTTGCAATGTTTTTATTGAAAAAGAGGATTTTAAAAGTGCTTCTAAGAAAAAGCTTTCGATGTCATGTTCCAGTTTCAAGGATATCGAAACTGAAACTAAAGAGACTTTTGATGGTTATCGCCTTATTGATGTTGCTTCCTTGATAAGTTTTTTCAATAATGTAGCTGCTTGTGGAATTTGTCATGCTTCCTTGAAAATGACTGAGAAATCCCAGTGTGGATTGTTGTCTTCTTTTGAAATAACATGTCAAGCATGTCAGAAAAGGGATGTTTTTAAAAGCTGCAAACTGATAGGAGTGAATAAGAACATTCCAGAAGTAAACAGAAGATCTGTTTTTGCAATGCGGTGCATTGGTGGTGGACTTTCAAGTCTGCAGACATTTTGTTCTGTGATGTGCTTGCCCAAGCCCATAACTCAGAAATCTTATGATAAAATTAATTCTAAAATATTGGAAGTATCAAAAGAAGTTGCTTTGTCATCCATGGAACAGGCAGTTAACGAGGAAAAGTGTCTATCAGATAATCCAAACAGTCTAACCGTCAGTGGAGACGGCACCTGGAAAACCAGAGGTCATACGTCTTTAATAGGCGTATGTACCCTGGTAGGCGGCGAGACAGGAAAAGCTGTTGACATAGAAGTAATGTCGACATTCTGCAAAGGTTGTGCTTCGTACAAGGGTCCAAAGTTTGGCTTGAGATATCATAAGTGGCTATCTTCTCATAAAACAGTGTGCCAGAAAAATCATGCCGGCTCTTCTGGAAAAATGGAGGTTGACGGCATGAAGAGGATTTTCCAAAGATCTGAAGAAAAATATGACGTCAAGTATGAAACATACATTGGCGATGGTGATTGTAAAACTTTCCAGGCTATTTGTGAGGCAAAGCCATATGGAAAAGATGTTTCGATAACCAAAGTGGAGTGTGTGGGACACATACAGAAGAGAATGGGCACTCGTTTGCGAAAACTCAAAACTTCATATGGCAAAAAAAGGCTTTCAGATGGTAAGACGATAGGTGGTCGGGGAAGACTGACAGACGTAACAATAAATAGAATTACAAGTTATTATGGCAATGCAATTCGCCAAAACAGCAATAACTCAGTCAACATGCGAACAGCGATTTGGGCCATATGGGCTCATACTTGCAGCACGGATAAAGAGCCGATGCACTGGTTTTGTCCGAAAGGCGAAAATAGTTGGTGCAGCTATAATAAAGCTGTGCATAACAACAAAGTGCATGAGTATAAGCACCCAATGCTGGTTGCTAAAGTTGTTATGGAGGCAATAAAGCCAATATTTAAGGATCTGTCTCATCCGTCTCTTTTGAAAAGATGTTTGGGGGGTAAGACCCAAAACCCAAATGAGTCGTTGAACTCACTCATATGGAAGTTTTGCCCTAAATTTGCTAGTGCTGGCAAAAATGTTGCCGAAATAGCTGCATGTATGGGTGTTTGTGTTTTTAACGATGGAAAAAAGTCTTTGATGTCTATTATGAAACTGTTGGAGCTACAAATCAACAAAAAAGCAAAGCAAAACTTTCATGCTCAAGATAAACTCCGCGTAACAAAAGCTGAAAAGCGAGCTAGTGAACAGTCTATTGTAGCTCGTAGAGTGAAACGACAAAAAAAGATTTGTGAAAATGAGAGAATGAAAAAAAGTGAAGGGGGGGATATGTATATTTCTGGTGGCTTTTAATTTTTAAATGTTTTTTTTTATATTGATTTTATTATAAAATAATAAAATGTAAGAAATTTATTCCTTTATATCTATGTCTTTGAGGTTACTTAGGATTTCTAGATAAACATAAAAATGGATATTGTTATAATAATCAAAATTTTAACTTTGTGGTCATTTTTATAAACAATTTTTTAAAAGTTACTAATTTGAAAATCTTTTGTTTGCTTTTGAAAATTTATTTTAAAACATCATCTTTTAGATTTTTATAAATCTCAAAAATCTATCATTTAGGTTGGTTTGGTTTTTGTATCAATCATTTCTAATGTTTGAAAAGTTGATTACTATTTGACTCGATGCTCGTTATGTGACAAGTCGTTGTGAAATGTTACTTTATTTTGTTTATAAGTCAAATTTAGTTAATGTATTACTGTTTAAGTTGTATGTAGGTATTGTAAAATGATTTATTTTATTTATTTAGGCATTTTTAGAAAAATATATTGAGTGGTATTCGAAAAAAACAAATTTTTAACTTTAAAGTCATTTTTCTCAAAATGTGATATGTTGAACTTGTGCGCACTGCGTACAAAGAACTAATTGATAGAATTGTACGAAACTTTAGGAAAAGTTTTATGATATGGTTTGCTACAACTGGTACCTACTATAAAAACCATTACTCTCTTAAAATTTTTTTAAATAATTGTGTAATGTGCCAAAAATATAGAAATTTGAAAAACTTAAACTTTTTTAATTTTTAGAAAATTAAAATATATGTATATCAAAATAATATTAGGTAACACAGGTTTAGGGTAATTATAACTTTAATTTAAAATTAGTTTGACATTATTTTGATGATATTTGACTCGTACGCTTTGCGCGCAATGAAACTCACTTTTTCGAAAATAAAAAAATTTCACTATATTAAAAAAAGTCTGTATTTTTTTTATGAATGATTTTTTTTGAATTTAGCTATTTAATTATATTGATAATAGTGCTAGTAAATGATAAAAAAAAATTCATAGCTTTAGGATAAATTCAAAGATAGTTACAGTGTGTCGAAAATATGGTATTTCATTGTATCGTTTAAGGCGTTAAAGGGTCCTGACCCCCCTTAAGCTTCTTTTAAAAGGTGAAAGCTTCTTCTTTTGATTTTTATTTAAAGGAATGTTACCTTTTAACAAATTAAGTACACATTCACATATATGTTTGATAGATTTAGCTGCACAGTGTTTTAAAAATTTTTGCTTCGATTTTGATTTAGCCACAGCTTTTAAGAACCCGAGACAACAGTGTTTACTGCCCGACATTCTAATCGTATTTGATTATTTTATTCTTTCATCATCATCATAGTTGGCCAGACAGCCCAATGTGAGCCAATACCTTCCTCTGAAGATTTCTCCACGACGACTTCGATTTATCTTTGATCTCCAATTTTTTCATTAATTACGAGAAAATCAGACTCCACTGAGTCAGCCCATCTCAACCGCGGCCTTCCCCGCTTTCTTTTTCCAGTGGGTCTAAAAAGCAGTATCTTTTTTATTGTTTTGTCGTCGTTCATTTGAATCACGTGGGCGATCCAATTCATTATATTTATTTTTATGTATTTAATAATATCAGGTTGTTTAAAATCTTGTACAGTTCAAAGTTACATACCCTTCTCCAGTTATTGTTTTCATTTACACCACCAAGTGTAAATGAAAACTATAATTTTATTCTTTACGAGATTTAATTTATACCAATTTCCAAATGATTGAACTTTAATGAAGGCAAAGTGATTTATGTTAAACTAATGAATAACTCGGTATATTGTAAGACTTTGGAAAACGTTTGTAACCATATAGATTGATTGAATGTAGAGTTTAATGGCACAAGATCCAAATGTGGACATGCTGCGCCAAACAATATGTTTATACGTGTCAAAATTTAAGTGCATACATATTTTCCATAAATCATTGTAACTATATAGATGTCCAGCTAGTTAATACAGAGCGAAGGGCTAAAAAGTTAGTTGCATCATCATTCTCTAAACGTTTTAAGGTATCCGACTACCTTGAAAAAGGGGTATTTGGTCAAAAAATCATGTTTTCATTTTATTGTCTAATAATAATGCCCAACTCTTCTAGTTTCTAAAAATGTTTTGCTTTTGAATGTGCGTCAAATANATGTACAAATTCCATTATAATACTATCAAACAGACATATGGTGAGAGAGCAAGACTTCTTTTTACGGACTCTCTCACTTACGACATTAGAACTTTAGATTTAGGTGTCCATAAGCAGTTATTTGATTTTTCAGAGTATCCTCCTGACCATGAATTATATCCCATAGATAATAAAAAGAAAATAGGCTCTTTTCAGAACAAGCTTAATTCAAAACCCATTTTTTAGTTTATTGGGCTTCGCTCTAAAATGTATTCCATTCGGACGGAAGATCTTGAAAAGAAAACTGCCAAGGGGAATTCAAGATCTATCGTCAGAAACCACATAACTTTTAATGATTATAGAAATTTTTTGATTTCATTTACACCCTCTTATCACACCATGAATAGAATCGAGTGTAAAGACCATAATTTATTTACCATCCAGCAAAGCAAAAAATCATTAAGTGCTTTTTTGATGATAAACGTTATCTATTAGATGATGATATTGCCCCGTATGCTTATGGCTTCGGTATATGGCAAGACTATGGAAAATGTTCGTAACCATATAGATGTTCAGCTAGTTAATACAGAGCGAAGGGCTAAAAAGTTAGTTGCATCATCATTCTCTAAACGTTTTAAAATATTCAATCATGATCTCACGGGTGTTGAGAGGAGGAAAGTTCAAGTACGCTCCATCGTCCTATGTATATTTGTTTTGTTATATTGGAATTGAGTAAGGTACATATGTACAAATTCCATTATAATACTATCAAACAGACATATGGTGAGGACACGGACTTCATTGTGTGCATGCTTCAATCAGGATGTTTTACTCCCTTTGAAAAATGTGACAATGGCATCACTTCGTCAAAAAACTCCAGAAACCAGTAGTGATCTTTGTTCTCTTGGATATAATGTAGTTGAGATGTGGGAACACGAGTTTCTCAAGATGTAGAAGGAGAATGATGATTTGCAGCAATTCCTGAAACACCATAAATTGCAAGACCGTTTAAGACCCCGGGATGCCTTTTTTGGAGGGAGAACAAACGCTGTCAAATTATACCACGAAGGAAACTCCAATTATGTGAACTTTACATCGCTGTATCCTTGGGTAAAAAAAAAAAATTGTATTTTGTTGTTTTACTGATTTCAGAATTTTTTTTTTGTATAAATATTAAGTATAAATATCTTTAAAATGCTTTTTTGTAATCATTTTCTTTTTCTAGGTGAACAAATATTATACATATCCAGTGGGTCATCCTCAAATCATCACTAAGAATTTCAAAACTATTGACAATTATTTCGGGATCGCTAAGTGCACTGTCATACCACCAAGAGGCCTGTATTTTCCTGTACTGCAATACAGAAGTAAAAAAAAATAAGCTTATGTTTCCCTTGTGCAGAATCTGTGTGGAAACAACACAGCAAGGAAAATGTTTACCGGTACATGGGTGACCGAAGAAATAAAATTGGCAGTTGAAAAAGGATACATCCTAAAAGAAGTAAATAGTTCTTCTCGTTTATAATATTCAACTTTTCTTAGAGTTCATTGTCCATTATTACTATTTTTAAAGTTATTTGACTAGATATTTTTTATTATAATATATACAATCATTCTTTTTTAAACAGATCTCCGAAGTTTATCACTTCGACGAAACATCTGATTCGTCGATCACTGTTTCGTGATTCTATTGATTTATTCTTAAAAATCAAGCAGGAAGCAAGGGGGTGGCCTTCAAATTGCGTTACAGAAGAAGATAAAATGAGGTATATAGAAGAGTATTTTGAAAACGAAGGAGTATCTTTGGAATATTCTAAAATCTTAAAATTTGGGAAGAAGGCAGGTGGCAAAATTGCTATTGAACAGTTTTTGGGGACGGTATGAAAAAAATTAAATCCCTTTCAATATTTAAATGAAACGAAATTTATTAATTATTATCATTGTCGCTTTTTTTCAGATGGGGTATGAACTGCAATAAAGCTCGCCTAACATACGTAAACACTGTCCCGGAATGTAATAAAATGTTTGCTGATCCCACAAAAAATGTATGTGAATTTTTATTGTACACTTTTTTTTAAATATTTTTTTCAGTGTTATTGTACTTATAACATATTTTACTTTTTAGATTAAAGATATGTTTTTACCGAATGATGAGATAGCATGCATTCATTGGGTATCACAAAATCAATTTGTGGCCCAGGATTCTACCACCAACATCTTTATTGCGGCGTTCACAACAACCTGGGCTAGATTGAAACTTAACCAAGTAATGGATAAATTGGGAGAGAATGTCTTATACCACGACACAGACTCCATAATTTACGCCCAAGACAGAAACAATAATCACCCTCTTGGGAATTTTCTAGGAGAGTTCACGGACGAGCTGGACGGGGATACCATTACGACATTTATATTTGGTAAGCTTTTCTCCCTTTTTTTTTCCACCTCTGAATTTCACAAATGTATGTTATTTTATCAAAAATTAACATTTGTTATTTTGGGTGGACCGAAAAATTGTGCCTACGATTCTGCTTCTGGAAAAACATGTTGTAAAGCTCTAGGTTTTACATTAAATTTCAAAACTTCTGAAAAATTGAATTTCGAATCCATTAAGAAGATGGTTTGCAAAACTCAGCAGTGACCCCATTGCTCTGCAGAATCCAGCGAAAATCTGCGATGCGAAAAAGAGATCAACAAGCCCGAGACAAAGCTGTATAGGATCGTCTACGATAAGAGAATGATTCAACCAGACCTGACGACGCTCCCTTATGGTTATTGCTGATTTAACAACAACAGTGTTTTGTGGGTTAACCTAACGGTATGCTTTTGGCATCATGAGTCCACCAAAGAGAGGATTAGGGCTCCTGGCCTCTTTAAAAAAAGCGCATCTTATCCCTTACCTCACTCGGGTGATGAGAAAAAAGGGTTCTTTAGTGTTTGTTTGAAATGTGTATGTGTGTCCGTGCGTAAATAAAAATGAGAGAAAAAAACATTATTTAAAAAAATCATTTATTGAAAAATAATAATACTTATAACATATTTTCCTTTTTAGTTTAAAGATCTGTTTTTACTGAATGATGGATTAGCATGCATTCATTGGTAATCACAGAAACAATTTGTGGCCCAGGATTCTACCAGCAACATCTTTATTGTGGCGTTCACAACAGCCTGGGCTAGATTGAAACTTTACCAAGAAATGGATAAATTGGGAGAGAATGTCTTATACCACGACACAGACTCCATAATTTACGCCCAAGACGGAAACAATGATTCCTCTCTTGGGAATTTTCTAGGAGAGTTCACGGACGAGCTAGACGGGGATACCATTACGACATTTATATCTGGTAAGCACTTCTCTCCTTTTTTTTTTTTCACCACTGAATTTCACAAATGTATGTTATTTTATCAAAAATTAACATTTGTTATCTTGGGTGGACCAAAAAATTATGCCTACGATTCTGCTTCTGAAAAAAACATGTTGTAAAGTTCGTGGTTATACATTAAATTTCAAAAATTCTGAAAAATTGAGCGAATTTTGAAAAACGAAGCATTTTTTTTTCTTTAAAATTAAAATGCGAGGGAACATTGAAAATAGTTTAAATTTCTACACGAGGTTTTCGATCCTAACAATCTCGTTATCTGAATGAATAGTTTTAATATATTAATAATTAATTACTTTTAACTAATTAAGATTGTTTAAATTTATAATTACTTCTTTTTTTTAATTTAATAATTATGAATAGTAATTTACTTGGCTGCCACGCAAAAAATTTTTTTTGTCTGAGTCTTAAGCTAAAATGAATCGAAGACGTCAACGATCACCTGAAAGTATGGAAGTACGAAAAAATAATATCCGCCTAAATAACTCAGATTTCATAAATTTATTACCTGAATATCTCGGTGATAGTGACGAATTAACTGCCAGGGAATTTCTAAATAAATTGAATCTAATAGCTCTCTTAAGTCAGTGGTCAGACCAGGAAAATTTAATTACAGCTAAATTAAAGTTAAAAGATTCAACCGCTAATCATTTAGAAATAGATAGAGAACTTAGTAACACAAATAATTTCGAAATATTTAGCAATCTTATGATCCATAGGTTTCAGAAAAATATACCATTAGCTACAAATGAACAACATTTCGCACTATGTAAACAAGAAGATTCGGAATCCGTTCAAAACTATGCAGCTAGAATAAGAAAATTAGCGATCGGTATTTTGTCTCCGATCGAACACTCGCGTGAAGTTCTCGGTGAGCATGATAGAATGATTCAAGCTCGCTTCACAAACGGTTTAAAAGAAAGTATTCAACGAGCGGTGTTGTCAAAAGGGTCGAGAAATTTTTCACAAGCCGTTGAAATAGCTTAGACAGAGGATCTTGACGATTCGATGGTAGCACAATCGCAAATTAGCAACAAAGTAGATAAGACGGTAATTCAAGGATCCGTTATTAATCTTTTGGTCGGTCAAATATAGATAACGATTAGCTGAACAGGCTCCTGTTGAACATAGGGTTCACAGCTATCAAACTGATCGAAGAAACTACCGATATTCTAATGATAGATCAAGAATGCAATGCTTTAATTGCAAAAATTATGGTCACATAAAAAGAAATTGCCCCATGTTATTTCGAACTCAAACTCAGATAAAAGACCTAAGGGGACAGAGAAACGAAAGGGGGGCTTCTCAACAAGAGCACGAGGGTGGAACGGGAGACCCCGGAGAAATAAAAATGATAGAATACCCTAACCTTTGATTAAACTTCGCTGTGGTGATTAAGAATTTTTTTCTTTAATTGACTCTGGGGCAAGTATTTCTATAATGTCACCTCAAATTTTCGATAAAACGCAGGTAAACCTTATTATCTATATAAGTTTCGATATGCAATCGTTCATTAACGTTTATAACGTGCTTTATCTATCACACGATATCGCGTGATGAAATTCCTTTAGTTTGTGTCAATAAAATAGATCAAGTGGTAGCAAGATGCATATTATCAGCCAACTATTTTTTCAGAAAGTATGCTTTCTGATAACAATAACAGGTTGCTCATTAAAATAAGCTTATTGTAAAATTAAAAAAAAAAAATTAACTTTGATTTTACTTGCTTAGATTATCATTCAATGATCAATATATAGTTTAACCAGTTGTTTACAGAAGGCAATGAACATGTTAAAAGATATTTATTTTTCCTTTTTTATTACTGATTAAAATCGGTCAATAATATTGTGACATTAAGTCACAAGCTTAAGTTAATTTCGGCACAATTTCGTTAATTCCTGTTACAAAACCTTATTTCCTGATATAATTCCTCTCGCCCCTTAATCTTAGTGCAATGGGGACTTTCTCCCCCTGACTCTCCGTTTCACATTCCTTTAACCCCCTTTTCTTAGAAAAAAAGACACCTGTTTGCCGGTACCTTTGATGTCAGCGTGCCTTACTAGATCGGAGATGTGTTTCTTAACCGTAACGTTCGAAAATTAAT
The DNA here is from genome assembly GCF_043381705.1 of Parasteatoda tepidariorum. Taxonomy (NCBI): domain Eukaryota; kingdom Metazoa; phylum Arthropoda; class Arachnida; order Araneae; family Theridiidae; genus Parasteatoda; species Parasteatoda tepidariorum. The sequence goes on from NC_092208.1 coordinate 14,325,342, forward strand.
TGTCAGTACATCTCAACTTTCTAAAAATAAAGAATTTAACTTTAACTTTAAGCAAGAAGATAAAAGGAAGAGCGCGAAAGGCGATCGAGAGATTCGATATTTTGATGGTCAAACAATCTGCAGCACTCCGCTTAACGGAGTTTTGATATTTTCTTTTTGCTCCCACCTCCCTGAGGTGGAGAACTTTTCTTGGAAGAATGGCTTCCTTGCGCCATCTCTTTTTATGTTCCCTATGACCAGCTCATGTGCTGCCATGCCATGACGTGGTCACGAAGTTGTTTATGCTTAATCATGCAGCTCCTTTTTAATGTGAAAGAAAAAATTGCACTAAATTAAAATTTTGACCTTAGATCACCAAAAAAAAAATCTTCAAAAATAAACATGAACGTTATCGTCGACTTTTTGAAAATGTTTATCTTGGTATGGAAAGCCGAGAAGAATCCGAAGTTCTGGGAAATGCTCCAACCGATGTTATTGCTGAAAGAACTTGGTTTCCAGTAACTACTCAGTTCCCACTAAATGCTGGGATAAAATGATCCATCGCCAACCAACAGTCGTCTGAATCTCATCTAAAAATTTCCTTTTCACTGAATTTCCTGCCCTTCACCCACTACTCCACCATTGGACACTATTTTCCTGTCTCTCAACATGGATCCACCTAATAAAAAGAACTATTGGTTTTCTAAAGTGACTATCTTTTTTTGAGTGATTTATTCATCTAGATTTTCTAGAAGATAACTTCAGGTAAATACTTGTTTTTTTTCTGTTTCTCTTTTAGATGGTTATATGGGTTATTCGGACACTATGCGAAATTGTATTAATTGTCTTTTTATAATTCGGCCATATTTCTTCAAAGTTCAGTTGTTATTTTTATATAAGTTACTTTTTCATTTTTATACCCAACCGTAACAGGGCAAATATATTGTCTTATTCTCATTTTTAGTAATGCGGAGAGCATCTTAAGGTGAAGCATTTTCTGACCCAATGTTTTTTAAAATTCAAAAGACTATAGTATTTTAACTGTGACTTCCCGAGTTTAGCAATTTTACCTGGAGACACACCTCGTCTTAACTTAATACCTTACCTCAAAGACATCGCGTTTTATAATTTGATTTAGTTCAAATTTTAATAAATTGACTAGCATTTACCTAGTTATATTGATTTTAAAAAAAAAAATTATATTGTTTTTAATTTTAACAAAGTTTCTTAAAACTCAACCTTGTGTTTGAAATTTAGTCTCTAGTTTAAAATTTATATAAAGTTTTAGGCGTGGTATAGCCAAATCATGGCTCTTGCGCTAAAAATTTACATCACTTACTTGTATTTAAAAGCTGCATTTATTTAGACATGCAAAAGCAGAAGAATTATTAGCAGCTTTCTATGATTTTGCTGTTAAGTTAAAGCTGACAAAAATATTGCAGCTATCCATGGATGAACCCAATGTCAATTGGAAATTCTTTGGAAGTCTTCAAACTGATTTGAAGCATTAATACAACTATCAAACCATTTGCATTAGTAGCTGTGGGCTACAAATATTAAACAATGCTTTCAAACATGGTGAAAATTCTGCTAGCTGGAATATTTTTAGAATTTTGACAAGTCTGTACTGGCTGTTTAAAAACAGTCCGGCTCATTCAGAAGGTCTTATTAATTTTTCCTCTAATCCTGAGTTTCCAGTCAAATTTTGAATTATAGATGGCTAGAAAATGTTCCTGCTGTCGAAAGAGCCATTGAAATTTCGCAATCTGTTACATCTTATTTTCACAATGGAAAGGAAAATATAAAACAAATAAGAACAAATCTTATTTCAATATTCTTGAGTCCCACAAAAGATCTTGAGTCAATAAAAAATTCATTAAATTTCATTTCCATCTGTCAGTTGTCAAAATTGTTCCACCTTTTCTGTAATTTTATCAGACTGATGCACCTTTAATACCATTTCTTGGTAATAATTTGGTAAAGCTAATTAAACATTGTGCAGAACATTTTCATGTCCTCAAATCCTAACACACAGAAAAAATATCATCTGCTTTACAGTTGTGTAAAGTAGATTTTAGTGACAAATATTTACTTAACTCTGTGGATAAAGTAAGTTTGGGTTTTACTGCAGACAAGTTTCTGAAAAAACTAGTGTTGAAAAAGGTCATCAGCAATAAAGATGCATTACTGTTGTGGTAGTGACATGGTCACTTTTAACAATATTTACTGTAAAGGAAGGAGGCCAGGCAAGCATGAGAAAAAGGCGGTGGAATTGGCCGTCAAAGCCAGGGCGGTCGCCAGGTAGTCGGGTTTTTTTACCAATGATCTGTGGGTGGGGATCAAGGTAGCACCTCGTTGGAGAAGGGAACCGACCAATAAAAGGGGGACCGAGGTTTCCTAAAGGCAAAGAAGATGGAAAAAGACAGAAGAAGGCGGAAGGTGGCTGAGATTCGATGACCGTCTGAATTGAGAGTAGGACCTATATCATGCCGTACCAGCGAACAGCCCGCGGCGGAAAGGTTTCACCTTCCGGCCGTAGACCTGAATCGATTGGAGATGCAACAGCTGCTCTAGATAATGCGATTGCAACTGATGTGGCCGACAAACTCTCGAATAATCTTAGCAAATTCAACGCCTTATTGACCAAGAGAGATACAGCTCCGATTCCGGCATCCTTTCTGGACTTAGAAACTTCGACTGAGCCTGTGCCCGTTCCTGAGCCCAGGGTCCCACCAACTGAGATTATTGCCACTCCCAGCATAAATCTGTCTTCTGAACCTGATGAGGAAGCCTCGGCGTCTGACCCAGCGTTCACAAATAACCCTAGCAAGGAGCCTCGAGCCAAGAAAAGACGGAAGAAAAAGTCCAAATCAGCAAAAGAAACTAAAGCCTCCTCCCCACCTAAGCCTAAAGTCTGCCTTTCGCCTTCCACTGCTCTTCCAATGTCGGACTCACCCCCACCAGCCCCGATCGAAACCACCGAGGAAATCGACACCAAAGCCTCTACTACTAAAGATGAGACTCAGAAAACAACCAAGTTCCTGAAAGTGCTCTTCCGTGGTCTCCGAAAAGACTTTGAACCTGATATAATTTCCCTTGAATTGAGGAAATTGAACATCGAAGTGCACAAAATCGTCCAGTTCCAGAAGAGGGTGGGCGGAGTCTATACGTCCCTCCCACTTTTCTTAGTGATCGTCCCAAAGCTGACCAATCATGAGAAGATATACCACACAGAGAGGATTAAACAGTTCCCGGTCTGCATCGAGCGATTTCACGGCGGCAGCTACAGTGTTTTCGTTGCCAAGCCTACGGACATTTACAGAGTTCTTGTACTGCCCAACCCAAGTGCATGGAGTGTGCCGAAGGGCACTACTCCTACCAGTGCAAGAAAAGCAAAGACCCTCCTGCAACTTGTTGCAACTGCAAAATAACTCATACTTCCAACTTCTCTGGCGAGGCCCGCCCCAGTAGAAAGAGCCGAGGGAAAAAGAACACCCCAGCATCCTCTGCCCACAGACTTGTTTCCATAATCAAGGAACTTCAGGAGCTCCTGAAAAATGAAGAAGAGCTCAGCCTCCTCCAATCCCTACTGAAGGGGATTTCCAACGAAAATTAGCTCCCGCTATATCACCTACCAACCCTTACTCACATCTGTTTCTCGATGAAAGAGCAGATAACCTTTTAGATTAGGTACTCTGAAAATTCTGAACAGTTAGTAGTTAGATGGTGGCTAACTGGATGTAGCGAAAGGAGAACGTGAAGGAATATCGAATAAGCCCCCCTCCCACCCGAGATGTATAGTGAGAGTTTTCTTAAATAGTGTTTTCTCTTGTTGATTTGCTAGGCCTCCTCCTCATTACCACACTTAATTTAAAATACCCCCTTTTAAATATCCTTATATTCTTAGAATTTAATAATTTCTAATCCCGTAATTTTTATACTAATAATAGGCATTTAATTTAAAACTGTATAAAATGTACTTTTTATTTAATGAATATTAGTTGTCTCCTCTGGATTCTGTTGTTGTTGCTAATTCCCATCTGGTCTGACGGAGTCAGACCAGATCAATAAATCCGTTGACATTTAGGAAGTCCAAAACTAAAAGGTGAGAGGAATGAATATCGTTCCAGTCCAGCCCTAAACAGTTCAAGATGTGCTATTTATTCAGTCCTAATCAGACCGAACTATGGTTAGGATTAATATAAATTATCTATTGGAGAATTATAGACAATTAATTCACAGTTTCACAATAAAGGTTGTAAATCTATTTAATCACCTTAAATAGCCACGACAACTGTTGTGGCAAGAAGTTAATAGATGGCAGCATGACAAGCCTGCAGAAGGCCTTGTATGCAGCACTACTAATTACAATATTTTAAAACTAAACTTAAATTATTTTTGAGTCACAATAATCAGTATTTGTTTATTTATTAATTTTAACTTTATATATATTATTTGTATCTTATTTTATTAACTGTATAACTTTTCTTTTTAACTGCAACCACTGTAATAGATTGATAAAAAATATGCATCTAAAAAAATACACATGTTTGTTCATAGAATTATGTAAATGTGTATTGTTCATAAAATTAATAACTGAAAGACTTAAATAAATGTGCTATTGATACGTAAATGGAGTCAGATAACATTTATATTTTGTTGTTAAACTGAAAGACAAGAACAGCATAATTGCCAACAGTTTGTTATAAACATGATTATTCATTTAATGAAGAAGTGCGCTGTTGGAAATTGCAATTAAATTTATTGATCCCATCACTTAATTTCAGCTCGTGAGCGCATGATCATCCCGTGTTCAAGTTTAATCCAGATTCCTCCTGCACACACTGATTAAACTGAACTGATTAAAACTCCGATTGGGAAGCACGTTGTTATATTTTGTTTGTGTCCCTGCATATTTTGTGAGTCCATATATTTGTTAATAAAATTAAATCTTGAATGTTACACTCTCAGCTACAATTATTTAGATGTTCTATAAAAGTTTATGGAATATTAAGAAGTGTTCCCGGTCTTTTGGTGGAGGTAAGCTATCTCCTTTTTCGACATCTTTTGGTAATACCCAAAATGCCCAATCAATTATGTTTTAGTCAGAACTTCTTCCTGTTTTGATCCCAGAAAAATATTTTCCAAGTCATCTGATTGTGAAAAGTATTTGATAACTTTGTTAAATTATTTAGATGAAAATAACTTCATATTAGATAAAGATTGTGATGCCATTGTATAAGAGTACAAGAATTTTTTAAATAATGCTGTCAAAATTCATCCCTTCAAAACAATTGGATGATTCTATGTTATCAGAAAATAACTCTGAAGAAGAAATAACAAAAAATGGAACTGTTTGGAAATACCTTCAATAAAGTATTCCTGGAAGACTGCCCAAACAAAATGTTTTGAAAGAAAAAAGTGGACCCACGCCGTTCGCAAAAAGAAATATCAATCTACAAGCAGTGCATGGCGTCTCTTTATAAATGAAAATATGTTGAAACATATACAGAAGTGTACAAAAGCAGAGAGTGCTAGGTGTAAAAATAACAGCTGGAAAGTTTCTTTTGCTTTGTATTAAAAAAAGGGGGACATAATTATTCTCCTGAAACAATGCCAAGAAATAGATTCAAGGAAATTGTTAGATATCTAAGATTTGATTTGAAATCAATGAGATCACAACGTCTATTTTCTGATAAATTTGCTCTGAATTTGGGAGCAATTCCTGGAGATATAAACATGGGGAAAATGTCTGCATTGATGAACAACTGTTTCTAACTTAAGTTAAATGCAAATTTCTTCAGTACATGCCACAAAAAAAAAACAGGTAAATTTGGCATTAAGTTTTGGTAAGCAACAGATGTGTCTTCAAAATACATTTTGAATGCGTTTCCATAGCTTGGAAAAGGTGAGACGCGTTCTGAAGATATGAATGTTGAAAAGCATGCAGCGTACAGACTCAATAAGCCATTTTATAATTGGAGCGGCGCTATCTGTAACTTTAATAACGAATGCGCATGGGCACAGTGAACAAAGAATGATAACGTATGTAAACATAAAAAAAAAAAAAAAACTCTCATCATCATAACTTAAAATAAAGTTTTTTTTGTTTTATCGAATCGTAATCAATTATCATTGATCGAATTTTCATATCATGGTGCCTCTACATCCGGGATATTAAAAAAAATATTCAAGAAACGTTCCTTATTCAGTCTAATGGATATTAAATCGTAACGAAAAACGAAACCTTTTTTTCAAACTAATAGCGCAAACATGGATGCGCTTGTGAGGAAACTATCAGCTCTAAAAGGTAAGTGCACTCGCCTTACCAATAACATTGAAAAATTATCTTCTACTGCGTATGATAAAGTCACAGTACAGATTTATGCTTCTCAAGCAGATGAACTTTGGTGAGAACTAATGAGTATTCATGAACAAACAATATGTACTTGTGATGAAAAATGCATTCCGAAAAAAGAAACAGAATTTAACGTAATAGTATACAAAATCGAAGAGTTAAAGATAAATATTGCGCCTATGTTTAAAATAGAATCTAAAACAATCAGGGCCCCCGGGGCACAGAAATGTATTGGACCCCTATAACATATCAAAAATTGAACTAAAAAACTTCACATTAATAAAATAAAGTATTTTTAAGATATGCTATAATTTTTAAAAAAATTAAACACATTTTTATCAACCCCAAAAACTCAATGCACATTAAATGAAGCATTTTTTAAACTACGCATAATTAAAAAAAATTGAGACCATAACCAGTTGCAGTCTTCAAATAATAAAATATTTTTCAAAACCAAGAAGCTAATTAAAATATTAAATAAAATAAAAAAACATAAGGGTATAACAAGTAAAAAAAAAAAACAGAAGATATGAATTATTTCGTCACACTAGTCAGCATATATGGCAGTACTTTTACTTTCGTTACTTGTACCGCCGGTACAAGTAAAAAGTACGTACTTTTACTCGTAATTCGTTACTTTTTAAATTTAGTACTTTTACTTGTACTTTTTCTCTAAAAAAGTAACGAAAGTACAAGTATTTGTAACGGAAATGTGGCTTAAACAAATTAAGAGTTTTAGTTGATTATTCCTTAATTTTGACTATAGCAAAGAAATATTTTAAACTATATTTTTTTTAATATAGAGGTTCCGAGGAGTCAGACATCAAGAAACACTTTCCAAAGGCTGTGATGATAGAATTCAAAGGCGCTTCACACTTCATTTTTCTTGAATACCCGGATCAATTCGTGGACACTCTTGTTAGAAGAATAGAATAAGAATGTGATTTTTATTTTCGGAAATATTTAAGAAGATCGTGTATAGTGCTCAAATTAATAAAATTGTCTTCTTCCATATTCCAGTTTGACGTAATTTCACATTTACGATCTACTCAAATTTTTAAAGCTAAGAATTTCAGTAAATGCTTCCTTAACTGGCATACTTGCAGAGAAAGTAACATAATTTTTAAAATACTTGACTAAGGATGACTATATGATGTTTGAAGTCCTGGTGGTGGCGTAAACAATATATAGCAAAATAAATTAGCTTTTGAATCTCTACAATACATAATTATATATTCACTCTAAATAAACAAGATAATAAAGTCCACAAATTGTAAATTTTAACAATCTGTTAAGACTTGATAAACTGTCCACTATTTTAACTATCCATTTAAGGAGCTTTCTAGTTCTAATTAAGCACGGACTTGCATTTGTCAATGAACAAAGAAGTTCTTTAGTAGTTTCATTTACTATTGCGATAAAAATTTATTATTTTCTGTGGGTACAAACGAAAATAAATAAAATTCACTGTTTAGAAATGTCTTTTTCAGTGATATAAATTGTATTTTCCAGGCTTTACTCTCCGGTTTAATATCGTCTAAAAACTTTATCGTTAATAACTATCGTAAAAGTAATGTCTGGCTGCAAAATTGAAAAAGGATACACATGACTTGGAGATGAAATCTAAACAAAACGTGAGAACAAACTCTGTATATCGCTAGTTTTTCTTACGTATTTAGTTACGAATTTTCTTAACGACGAAGAATTTTACCTGACTGCGTTAGTTTTCGCTGTTTTTTTTATGTTTCCGGAGCAGTTTTGGGTTATGAAACGGCAACAATTTCTATGATTACTTCAAATGAGGATTTTCGTAGCTGAAGTTTTTCTGTCTTACTATGAAATCTGATCAAATCTCGTCTGATATACAAATTTACGTCATCGTCATTAAGCTAACATTCAGATTTCTAGTAAAACGAAAGTTTTCTATTAAAATAGACAATTTTAATTTGTAGACTTTGTGAAGTTTAGGTTGAGTACAGATCACTAAGGAGGTCGGTAACAGTGACCGGTAAGACACTGTGGGCAATGTTTATTCTGTCAATCCCAAATGAAATATCCAGATACGCCGATCAAGCACAAAGAACTAATACATAATTTATTTCTAAGTTCAGTATTTCAGCGAACTTTACTCTAGGAGGGTGTTTTCAGAGGCACCAGCTCTTAAGGTCGAACCACCTGATTGATTCTAGAGAAAAGTTGTCATTTGCTTGATACAGATTTCAAAGTTTAATTTTAAATAGGAGTGATATAAATAAACTATGATTAAAGCATTTATCGAAGTAGTTCTAAAATGTTTTAGTGGGTTTCAAGGCGATAAACTAGGGGTCTCAAAATTAGTGGCTTCGTGACAGATTTTTAAAAAAAATTTTCCTAGCCATTTAGAACAGTGATGCTACATTAAAAAAAAGTTATGCAGGTATTTATTGTAAAATATTCAGAGCTCTAGATTTTTGTATAAGACAAGATATATTGAAAAATAACCTCAGTTTTTAACGAGGTTTTATACATTGACTGTGTCAACCTTCATCAATCAAAATGTACCTCCTGATAGAATCAAGTTAAAAAGTCTTATATGCTAGTGAATTGGTATTTAATATTGTAATTACGACACATTACTCATCTTCATATATAGCAGTACTTTTACTTTCGTTACTTGTACCGCCGGTACAAGTAAAAAGTACGTACTTTTACTTGTACTTCGTTACTTTTTAAATTTAGTACTTTTACTTCTACTTTCGTTACTTTCTTAGGGAAAAAGTACAAGTATGTGTAACGGAAATGTCGAATGAAATCGTTACTTTTTTCTAAAACTCGGTAAGCTTTCTTAAAAAAAACTGGGATTTTAAATTTTCTAAAGCAGAAAACATCATGCCAATCACCAGCGACAGCAGAATTTATGGCATACATGAGCTCAAATGTCGAAACGGAAAGCATATCAACTTTAAATCGATATCCAATCGTAAAAAAATTAAATGTGAAATATAATACTGCAGTACCTTCTAGTGCTCCCGTGGAGAGCTTATGCAGCGTGGCTAAGCACGTTCTGAGAAATTCTCGCAGCAGACTCAGTGACACCACTTTCGAAATGCAATTATTTTGCAAAATGAATAAAAATATTAATTAGATTGAAAATAACTTTATTTTCATTCATTTTCGAGTTTTATGCATTTATTTAATGCATTTTAAATAAAAAATGCTGAATTTTGTTATTACGTTTTTAAATTTTCTTTTTGAACTCACTAATAATACATTTTTGTCTTAATACATTTTTTACTAAATACATTTTCACCTAGTACATTTTTTACTAAAATTATGTTTATGCCCGATCTTGTCAAACAACGCCCAGTCAAATATCTAAGAACTATTTGTGCTATTGAAACCTATTATAATTACTATTTTAACTCTTGAAAACTCGAAGGTATTAGTTTAGCCGCTAATACTAAAATTCGTTTACAAATTTTAATTATTAAAGTTAGGCTATCCCTAATGGTCCACGCCGTGAAGTTGCGGCACAGTTTCGACTCCTAACGGGCCACGACTGTCTGGCTGAACATTTGCACCGCATCGGTATTCTAAATTCACCTGACTGCAACTTGGCAGAGGCCATGAATAGGACCCACCTCCGCCGCTGTGCTGCATTGCATTCCGGCTCTGAATAGTCGCTTTATTGGCAAGCCAGAGAACTTTTAGGGCAATGACTTCGGTCATTCTGTTTAGTTTATTCATTCACCTGTTTTGTCTTTGCATTTCTTTTCTGTGTTATTTCTTGTTTATGCCCTGCCATTGGAAATAGGAAGAAAAAAAATTATTCCGTTAGGCAGAAATGCTCGGAAAATGATTTTCTCGCATGACTTCAGCATTAGACATTGTTACAAATAAAACTCTAACCCATGCTTTAACCCGGATAAGTGACTCACAATATTTGTTGTCCCTTGACATAAAACAGTTTTTTCTACGAAAGTTGAAACTATTAACTTTATACGTATGTAGGAAAACTACTATAAGAAGTTAATAACTATATCTTAAAATGTAGAGCAGAATTGCATTATAATAATAATAAAAACTATATTAAACTATTATGTATTTGTGTTACATAGAGATATAATTAATCTTTTACTTGTAGGTATTTTGCACTGCAGAAACCGTAAGAAACCTTTGTGCTAGCCCGAAATTATTTTTAGATGGCACCTTTAAGGTAACACCAAAAATTTTCAAACAGCTATATACCTTACATGGGGATTACATGGGCCAGATATTTCCCATGGCTTCTTGTCTGTTAGGAGGTAAAACTTTTGCTCTGTACAAGAGGATGTTTGAAATCGTAAAATCTGCAGCAGCATGGAGTCACAACATCTTATTAGTATCGACTTTTGCCATGGCAGATTTTGAGTTGGCAAGCATAAAGGCTCTGAAGGAAGTCTTTCCAAGTATTGAAGTGAAAGGTTGTTACTTTCACTTTGTTCAAAGTTTGGTGAAAAAGGTATGTATAACATTTTTAAGCTACATTTCGAATTTCAGTAATAGTGTATGAGTTCAAGGTGAAAAACTATAAACTTAATTTGAAACATTTTGCTTATTTTAAAGTCAGGTAAGCTAGGTCTTTAACTTCTTAGCAAGAGGAACCCCAGCATAAAGTTATGGCTTAGAAGAGCAGCATTACATACAGTCCGCATTACCTTCAATTTTAACTATTGACCTATCACGGGACCGTACTGTTGGTCCTATGCAACCGGAGAAGAATATGGCTTCTTTGATATCGTTGAACCGCCAAAGAGGCGTAATTAAAACAAAATTAGGAAAGTTGTTAAAATGTCTTGATGAATTGAAAGTCGATGAAAAGGAACTGAATCGTGAAGTTATACTAAACACAAAACTAAATTCGTTACTGGAACTAAAAAATATTGCAAAGCAATTGATAGTTGATTACACTCAACTTCCAGAAGATATCGATTTGAAGGATAATCTTAGTGTAACTGAAGAACTAGACGAGGAAATAGAAGATTTAGAAGTAAGATTTCGAATTTCTCTTTCTGAATGCAAAATTAATGATAAAGATAAAACTAAAGAAGCAAAAATTGTTTCTAATTCTAGTTATAAATTGCCAGATTTACCTTTACCGCAATTTTATGGAAAATATGAAGATTTCAAAAACTTTAAAATGTAATTTGTGTCAATTATCGGTAACAATAAAGAATTGAATGATACACAAAAACTATTTTATCTCAAAGCATCTCTTAAAGGAGAAGCAAAATTGTTGGAATCTTGTCAAGACATGTTTGAATCTCTGTTTTCTGCACTTAATAGCAGGTATGAGAATAAAAGAGCAGTTGTAGATGCTTTTATCAATAGCTTATTAAATTTTGAAAAAAATAAATGATTCACCATCACAATTAAGGGCATTAGTTGACAATGTAAAAAGATGCTTACGATCATTAACAGTACTAGAATTCGATTGTAATAATTTGTCAGATGTTTTATTATTAAATATTTTATTACATTAATTAGATAAAGAATCGAGAAAAGCTTTCGATCTAAGTGTAAAATCTAATAGAATCCCGAAATTAGATGATTTTTTAAATTTTTTGGAAGAAAGAATTCGAATTCTTGAAGAAATAAATAAAAATAGTTTCCCAAAACAGAACTATGTTGTTAAACTATCAAATCATTTTAATCGTCCTAAAAATTCAAAAACTTTCTTCACCAAAACCAATACTTATCGAAACTGTATGTATCGAAACGCCAATACCAATCTCATTGTATAACCCCTAAGTTTTCTGGGCCTGTTTACACAATCAAATTTCTTGAACAGAGATTGATTGATATTGATGGAAACTTTTTTTGCTCGAGCAGGGGGCGCAGCCCACTAGTATTATATAATACTTATACAATAATTATATTGTGTGTAAATATCAAATTAATTGTTACTACCTTTATCAATTGTTTATCTGTAATCTTAGATGTTTTGTTATGGAACACGAAAACTTTTATTTTATTTTTGTAAATAAATGCATAAGTTTTGTAGATAAATTGTGTGCTTAATTTAAATTTAACTATCTTTTTAAAAGCATGTTTGTCTTTTGCAGAAATAATATGCGTTGAATTATAGAAAAGTAATTAATACTTAATGTATTTTGTCCACATTTAAATTTGAAATTAAATTTTAATCCAATTCCTACTCACTCTAACTATTCAGATGCACTTTCTTATAAGTCGTATGATGCAATATTAAAAAACCTTCTTGGAAATTTTTTATTTTAATCAGTTAATAATAGTTCGTGATTAATTTACAAATGTGAAGAATAATCAACAGGAATAACTTTCCACAATAAGAATCACTGTTAACTGTTTAGTACTTGTACACGTTTACGTCAACCGGTTTTTTTTTTTTTTTTTTTTATGCAAATGCCTTTATTACAAAGTTACTGATTATATTGATTTTTTGAATATCATTACAGCTTCACATCCAATGGATAAAGTTTCCTAATAGACTTAGAAAGTTTATTTAAAGTTCTTTTTAGAAATTCATATTTTTTTTTAAAACTTGTGTTCACAACTCTTACTATAACATCTCATCATGAATCAAACAAGGAAGAAAAAGAAAAGAGGAGGGGCATTATTCAAAATTTCTACCTCTCAAGTATAAATATATTTGCCTCAGTTTCTGTTCATTTTATAAAACTAAAATAATTAATTCAGATTTTATTTAAAAAAGAAATGTTGTTAAACTGTTTTCTTGGTAAAATTTTTTAATATTTCAGCCTCATAATTTCATCTTGAATTACTGACATTATTTGATATTGTTTTTGCCTATTTTTTGAAGTAAGGGCACAAGTTAATACAAAGCAAATAATTATTACTCGCAAATAATAATTATTAGCAAATATTATTAATCTAACTAAATTTATGTTAAATGTATAAAATGAGAAGAATTTATTTGAATTTTTACTGAAAATTAAAGAAATGTTGGTGGAATTAGAATAGTTATGAAGTAATATAATTGTAAACAAATTTTCATTTCAGTAAAATAATTAGTGCCATTTACTATTAATATCAGCTGAAGTTCAGCTTGATTAACAAAGAGTTTCTGAAGCCACATATAATTTTAAATACGGATAAGATGATTATTATATTTTATTACAGGTCTCGACGACGTCTTCGAACCCAAGTGGGTGTACTATAAAGAGTTGATGTTTCTAAAACCAAGTACCGTTCCTCGTGACAGTAGGATTAATTTAAAGGAATTGGGAGAAGGTGACATCCTGAGTACACCTGGTAAAAACAGGATAAGAGAATCCTCCAGAAATTGCCATATTGATGACTTTGTTAAGTGTGTTATACGACAAACAAAACATAACTTTTATTTCAAAGAAAAGGCCTTCAATTCCTAAATTGATTCCCGTACTCCAGGAAAAACTAAATTTTAAAAGGAAGAAAGAAAGTCTTCGAAAGATCTTACACTCTATGAATTTTCGGTGGAGAAAGTGTATAAATAAGAGGAAAATACTAATTGAAAAGCCTCATATTGCTTTCTGGAGAAACAAATTTCTTCGGGAGATGCGTGAGCATCGAAGAATGTCACGACAAATCGTATATATCGATGAAACGTGGCTAGACAGTAATTTAACCTTTCAAAAATGCTGGCACGAGGAAAACAGCAAAATTGGTGCCGTCGTAAACTGCAGTCCATTATAATTTATAAAGGTTTCAAGCCAAACTGGAGACTATCATGAGCAGATGAACTTTGATAATTTCAAAGGGTGTTGGAAAAATTACTCCCAAATCTGCAGCCTGAGGGTGTAGTTGTAATGGACAATGCCCCTTACCACACTAAGGTGGAAAATCCAACAACCACAAATTATGCAACGAAAGCAGTCATGGTTGATTGGCTGTGATGTGAGTATGAGGAAGGCTGAACTTTTTTCCCTGATCGAAAACAATCGCCCAAAAGTGATTTATTCAATTGATAAGCTGATTAAAGATCAGGGACACCATGTGGTTCGTCTTCCTCCATATCATTGCGATTTAAATGCCATAGAATATGCTTGGGCAACTGTTAAAAGATTTGTGAGAGAATTCGCAAAATCGAAATAAGGACTTACTCACCCTAACTTCTTCAACAACGACAAGGAGTCCAAACCGCAACATGCAACATACTCCAAGAAGGGGATCAAATCATTACAACAGCATGCAACATAATTCAAGTAGGGGATTACATCATAACCAACCACTTCCTCAAAACAACCAGACTCCTACTACCCCCATCATGACAAGGAGTTCATACCGCAGCAATCAACTGACTCCAAGAGCTCAACATGAATATAACGAATGTTCAACAACCTTGTCCACCATCGCACAATCTCATCCTCCAAGCCCAACAATCAATAGAACTCGAACATTTCTACCGACGTCAAAAAATCAACAGGAGATTTAAGCCTTGCTAATTTAACAGCTCTTCTTTGCGATGCTGTAAATGGGGTGACAGCTGACGAATGGCGCTCTCATTGCCAGCATGTCGAAAACACATATTGGGAAAAAGATGGGTTAATAGAAGACTTAGTAGACAATATAATAATAAGTACAGCAGATGATTCTGAAGAAACAGAATCTTGTGATGAGGAAACTGATTCTTGCGATGAAGAATGGGAATTATAGAGAAACGCAAAACTTTCAATTTTTTATTATTAGTGTTTTTTTATCTCGCACATTCTGTCAATGAATGAGCTGTAATTTGTAAAACTTTTTCAAGTATTTATATTTTCTAATATTTGCCAAATTGCTAAATTTATCTTTTATTTATTTTTTCTTAAACAAAAGAAAAAATAGTGTTTTAATTCTCTTTTAAAAATTAATTACATTTATTTATTTAGTGTTTTGCTGCTATTTCAATTCTAATTATTTTCTCTATTCTAATTTTGAAATGTCCGATGGGGCCGCATGGCAGACTACGAATTTCAAGGAACAAGGTTCGAGTAAGAAGAACGGAGAGTTAGAATTCACAAGTTCAAAAAATCTCTGGAAGATCTCTAAATCGATTCAGAAGGGGAAGTTTTAAGCTATGTATGGAGTAACTATAGCTGTCTTGTTGAGAGTAGAATACTCTCGTGGATTGTTTTCTTTTGAAAAAGTTATGTGATGTTTAAGTTAAACTATATTTTTTCTTGCTTAGCATTTTCCATCCTACGCACTCAACTATTCCAACAGAATCGTACTGAGCATGGGTCCTTAGGGAATCTTGGAATGTTCTAGAAGTTCATAGTGTTGGAGTGGTTTGTTACTCCTTTGAACACATTAAATTAACAGAAGTAAGTTTCGGTCGTGTGTTGGCAACAGACATTTTCTTTTCCGATAACGTAAGTGGCGTCATTCGTGCATATCGTTATGAAATTTGTCTAAAAGACGCTTTGTTGAAAGATGTTACTCCACTATGTTGTTTCCGGTGATGATGTACCATATTTTGTTAAGCTGTATTCATAGTAATTATTTTCAGTTGTTTGCTGTATCGAGATGGTACTGTATGTAATAAAGAAATATTTAAAGTTTCCTCATATGAGTTATGTCCTCACATACCCTTTAATGCTTCAAAAAATTCGATTTTTTTTTAATATTTTATTTTATTCTATGAATCTTTCTGAAAAAATTTGAAGAAAAAAAAACACGTGCTCTCGGGGAAAGAACATATGGGTGTTTTGAATTTACGTCATAATGTATAATTCAGTTCAATTGCTATCAAACAAGCCTCACATATATTTTTGGTATAGAACTACTTTCACTAAACCTTTTATTTACTTTAACTTTGAATATCTTTTGATTTCTAATTGATTTTGATTGTATGGTTTGATCTCTGGCAATAAGTATTTGTTTCTGCTTTACATTTCTTACATAATATTTCTAAAATTCACTGCTTTCTTCTGCAAAAATGAGTACGAATTGTCGTACTAAACATTCAAGACCTAAAAAACGTAAGTTTACAGGATATTACCATACTCATGGAAAAGCTAAACAGATGAAAAAAGAAGCAGAGAATGCACAGTAGATATTGAATGCATTAAGTAAATATTGAAGCAAATTCTTTTGATGGATATATTATTATAGATAAGCATAAATTATTTTCAAATATTCAAAATTGTTTGAAGTGCAGGATGTGTGATGGAGAAAAAACACTTACTGAAAGAAGTGTTAGAGGCTTATCCTGCATTATTTCTATTGACTGTTCTAAGTGCAATACCATTTCTAAAATGCTTGGAGAGCATAAAAATAGTGCAGAAATTAACAAACGATTTGTTTATGCCATGAGATGGAAACATTTTGTGGAGCTATGGGTCTTCCTCCCTCCACCAATTGCTCGAAAGTCTTACAAAGCCATTATTACTTCTTTGCTGTCGAGTACTAATAAAATCGCTCAAACTTCCATGCAAAAAGTTGCTTCAAAAGAGTTTAGTGAAACAGGATCTACAGATATTATTAATAGTGGTGATGGCACATGGAAAACTCAAGGCCATACCTCTCTCATTGGAGTGTGTGTCGTGATTGGGGATAAGACAGGCAAAGTGCTTGATACCGAAGTTTTGTCATCTTTTTGCAAAGGCTGCGATTCTAGGAAACGACTCAAGGGGACGGCTGAGTATAAGGATTGGGAAACTCGACATAAAAGTGAGTGCTAGAAAAACTACAGTGGGATGGTTAATATTTTTCAGTTCTTCTAATTCTCAACCTTACGGTAGTGATATTTCTTTGAGAAAGCTAGAGTGTGGGGGCCATATACAAAAGCGGATGGGGACACGCTTAAGAAAATTGAAACAAGTAAGTTCGAAACTCAGCGATGGAAAGTCACTAGGAGGAAAAGGAAGGTTGACAGATAAGGTCATTCATAAGATATGCAATTAGGTCAATTGAATTAGATATGCATTTTATGGAAATGCAATTAGAGAAAACAAATCAAGCCTTAAAGATATGCGTGAAGCTGTGTGGTCTGTTTATTTTCATCTTCGTTCTACTAATGAAGAACCGTTACACAGTTTCTGTCCTGTTGGACTCAATTCTTGGTGTAAATATCAAGTGAATGAAGCTAAAGGCTCAGAATCATCTTATAATTATAAGAACACAATGCCCATGGCAGTAATGGATGCCATAAAACCAATTTTTAATGATCCTTCACAACCGAAATTACTTATGAGGTGTTTAGGGGGTAAAACCCAGAATAATAATCTTTCAATTCTGTTCTGCAATTGTGTCCTAAAACTTTTAGTAGTGGTTGGGGAATTGTAGAAATAGCTGCAAATGAAGCTATTATCTTATTCAATGACGGTCATACAGGTCGCTTACAAGTAATGCAGTCCCTAGGTTCAGACATGGGAAAATATGCTCTTAATTTTGCTGTAAATATGGACAAGCAAAGGATTCAGACAGCCGAAAGACAGTTTTCTTTTCGAACTAAAGAAAGTCGACAAGCTCGAAAGATGTTGCTTTCAGCTGAACAACAATCTTTCCTTGCAAAGGAAGGCACTTCATATAGTGCCAGTGAGTTTTTAAGTTCATACTTATGATAATGAGCTTGTGTAAGATATTTATAGTTTTGTATGTTTGTAATATTTTAATCTTTCGTTGCATAGTTTAGTTTGTTTTATGTTATTTTTGTGTTTAGTAGATATAAGTTAAAGAAATTTAACAAAACAGTATGACTTTATTATGTTCAAGCAAACATTAATTCTATAACATAAAGTTATAAGTTTTACTAAAATAAAAGCATGGACTATCAATTTTTCTTTAACTAATTAAAGTTCAATATTTTTTTAAATAATAATGTTATTTCTATATGTAAAGCAGTTTGTTATTTCAAAAACACATAACGTTAAGATCTACTATGAAAATTTCATGTAATTCCAAAATATATCAGCTGAGATATTCCTCGTAATGCATATCGCATGAAATTTATTAATTTTAATTATTAGTTTTTACTATTCCAAATATTATGTAATGAATTAATATTTTTCAGTAATTGTTATTAGGTGATTGTTTTCAGTAATTTTTTATACTAATTTTAGTCATAAAAAATGTTTTGTGTTTAAACTCATTTATCTCAAAATGCTATTTTTACACCTTGCGCGCACAATATCTCAAAAACCCCATTAATTAGAATTGCACAAAATTTTTACAGCAGGCCCTAAATACATGTTTCTTTAAATTAACGAAGCCATTTGAAGGTGGGATTAATGTATTGACATTTAAAACAAAAATTTTGCATAGAGAAAAAAGTAACATAATTTGTTCATTCTTCGTCATTTTAGTTTACCATATATTTCCATACTCACAAAATAAAAAAAGGAAGCAAATATTATAAAAACTTCTTTCAGAAACTTGAGCGCAAATGAAAACAGAAAAAATTAATTGAATTAAAATTTTGATTAATTTAGAAATTTCTTAATTTTTAAAAATATTTTTTGCATTGTTTTCAAAATGTAGAATGTGTATAGTGTCATATTTCAAAATTTTGCATTTTTAGAATAATTATTGTAAAATTGGCAGATGATTGAAAATTGCTCGTTTTCTCTCACTTTTTACCTTTTAAAAGGTATGTGAGGCCTTAACACGTTCACTAACTAATGTATAATAACTAGTAACATAAGGAAGTTGATTATGGGCATCGAATCCGCAAACCTGTGGTCTTGAACATGGGATATTTAGACTAATAGCGAGTGAAAAGTGGAATTAAGTCTTCAATTTTCAATATGGCAGAGTCTACTGATGAAACAGTTTTTGCTTTTCCAAAACTCGGAGATTTTAATCACGGAAGTTAGAAAATTGATATGAAAGTTATGCTAATAAAAAAAGAAATGCCACTTGAGGATACAGCAGCTGAGAGGGAGACAATTTGGCCTATCTTCTATAAAAACAGAGAGCCTACATGACAATCTACATGGGGATCAAAAGTAAATACAATCCCTGATTGCTGATACTGAAGACGGTAGGACAGCTTGGGAAACATTGAAAGTAAACTTTGAACATACGTCGAGAGTTCGTCTGGCTGGTTTGGTATATGATTTCTTTAACACAAGATTTTCACCCGACGAAGAAACGATCAGAATATACAGCAAAAGAATGGTAGAGAAAAATAAACAAATTGATCTTCCAAACCACAAACCACTTTTGACTTATTACTACAACCTCCAGTTATCCATCAAGCCTAAACCCTAATCAACATTAATGGAAATACAGAGCTATAAGGTAATACAGAGTGCTCGTCGCACTCGTCCACAATCTAGACAAATTGAGGATGCTGGTTTTACAATGCCTTCAATATTATTGTGTTTTCAGCGGATAAAATATCTGCCTCTTGAATATGATAACCTGGTACAGATTCCCTACAGAATAAAAGATGAAGAATTTATGATCTATTCAATTATGTAATAAGCAACCTAATTACGGAATCTGGGAGGATTGAACTAAAGCAAAAAGATGAGAACAAAATTCCGTATGTAAGTGATGCTTATTCAACCAAAGTTCGAAAGTACGATGGTAAAAGACAGGCAGAAAATAGGAAAAACATCAGTGGAAGTAGTCTGGGTCATAACAAATCTTCGTCGTTCTGTAGTACGTATACGTAGTATCTTAACCAATTAATTTATTTAATTTTATAAAATTTAGTAATGAGTTTTCATATAATTTACTATTTACGTTATTTCTTATCTTGTAGATCTCTGTTATCACTGTATCACTGTTATCCTTCAAAATTAACTGTAGAATTAAATATAACTGTAATTGCATCTTATACAACTCAACTTGCATGTTCCAGGCAACCACGTCAAGATGTTTACATTGAAACCTGTTCCACGCGAATCATTTTTGTTGAGAAACGGATCTGAAAAGTTTTCTTGTAATATTTTGCAATCGCACTGACATACTTTAAGATCCGGGAAAGTTCACGAAAAATAATAACTGCAAATAATAATCAAGCACAGTCTTCTCAGCCGTCCGCTCTGCTATCTCGCTACCCTATTGTACGTTTATCATCCTTTTACTTCCTTGTATGCCCCTATAAAAGGGATGTCACAAATGTAATCTTCACTTCTAGCTTCAATAGACTAGTTGTCACCCATCACCTCGATCCATGGTTCTTATTTAAAAGTCAACAATTTTCAATAATCTTTATGTCAATCACATGAGAGTATTTCTCATTACTAATGGGTTGGAGGAAGAGTTCTGTCGTATTTTAAATGCAGGTGATTTTTCTTGTGAATAAAAAAAACATCTGGCTAGTGAGTCAATCGGTTTTTTTAGCTGCTGTATAACATAAAAGGTGCACTTTTTTACCGTTCATCATTTACTTGTGATATTTAAAGTGAAAAACATGTCAGTAGATAACGTGCATTTACGACACTGCATTTTACATGAATTCCAAAAAGGAAGCAACGCATCGGTTGCATGTAAAAATTTATGTGCGGTATTTGGAAAAGATATTGTAAATGTTCGTACTTGTCAAAGATGGTTTAGCAAATTCCGCTCCGGGGATCTGAGCCTCAAAGAAAGTGATCGATCTGAAAGACCATCCAAGATCGATAATGATGTTTTGCGATCCATGTTGGAAAATAATCCACATTTAACAAGTCGAGATATTGCAGAAGAGTTTGGCATTCATCATACAACTGTTGGAGATCACATTAAATCTCTTGGGTTTGTTTTAAAGCAAAGTGTTTGGGTTCCACATGAATTAACGGAAAAGAATTTGTCTGATCGTGTAAGAATGTGTTCATCACATCTGATTAGACTTAATGTGGAGCCGTTTTTGGACAGATTAGTTACTGGAGATTAAAAGTGGATTCTTTACGAGAATATTAAGAGAAACAATCTTACTGCGAACCAGGAACATCATCAGCATAGCAGTTCCAAAACCAAGTATCCTTCAACAAAAAGTACTGCTTTGTTTGTGGTGGGACAGGAAAGGTCCAGTGTACTACGAGTTGCTGAAACAGGGAAAAACCATCAACGTGGATCTGTACTGCAATCAGCTGGATAAATTGAATGCAGCTATTGTCACAATGATGTGTGAAAAAAAATTTCTTATTTGTATTTAATTTAATCTTTTAATTGTATTAATTTAATTTTTGTTTGTTTTCCTTTTCTAAATTTAATCTTTATTTAATTTTACCCCAAGATCTTTAAAGAGAGACGTAAATGCTTCTTTTTCTTAAGGCGCCTACATACCGAACGCAACAGCGATGCGAAACACGATTTTTCTCCTCTGTTGCACTGAATTTGTGGCACGTGATTTCAAGTAACTTCACACCGCAAGATACAACAAACCCATTTCCATGTTCGCGCATGCGCAAAACAGACATTTAACAGCGAGCGCTCTTTTTTTTTTCTTCTTCAGAATCTTGTTTTCCTGTTTTTTTCTCGTGTATTAAGTTTTGCTGCTTAGAACGATCTGTTATAATCCGCCAAAATAAACATTGTTTTTCATTTTAATTTTACGTACTTATTGATTGTTGTTTTTATTTTATATTAGTGTATTTTAAAATAGATAAGAAAAAAATGAAAAAATTACTATTGCGTCGTAGAATTCAGTTGTTACAATTATTGAAAACAAATCAGCGCTCTTGGGTGAAAGAGTTAAATCTTAAAAGAAAAGAGCAGGGACATTTTAATAATTTAATCCAAGAAATGCGATTAAATGACCTGGACAGCTTCTTCACATATTTTAGGATGAGCCCAGCAATATTTGACCGTTTGCTGACACTAATTGGCCCTTCTATAACAAGGATGGATACAAATTATAGAGAAGCCATCTCAGTATCTGAAAGACTGCGTAAGTAAGAATATATAGAAGAACTCTGAGGTAAGAATATATATATTTTTTACCTTAAGTCAATAATTATTTTTAATATATTCAAACATTAGAAATGTTATTTTAAATTCACTTATTGGGAAACTTCGATTTTTAGTACATGTCCTATAAATATTGAACTGTTATTACTAATAATAACAAATTATTCACATTGACATATATATAGTGCTAGTGTATCACTTAAGTAGTATCGTTTTTGAGAATGTTTAATGTATTGAAAATATTGCAGATTAATCTCTTCTGAGAAGTAAAAATATATTTAAAAAACATTATTGAGACTGAGAATCTCAAAACTTATTTGTAAGGAACAATAAAAGTATGACACTACTGCATGTATGTAGAAAAACAGCCAAAAAGTACAGAATTATGAGGTTTAGTTTAATTTTTATATAATTTATTCAGGTGTTTTAAAATTTAATAAACAGAGTTTATTTCTGTATACTACTGCAACTTATAAAGTTAATTTCTCTTCTTTAAGAACTTTTTTAGGTAAATTTTTTTTAAATAGTATGGGTTTAGTGTATTTGTTAATTCTTAAAAAATTGTAAACTTCATTCACAAACTAAATAATACTAATAATTATGGGCAAGATTAGAGTACTATTGAAACTAAATATTAACAAAAAAAAGAATAAGATATAACTAGTAAAATTTTTCGATCACATCTCTTTTTATTAATAAACATTTGTTGTTCATTCGAACATCATTCAAGAAGTTCAATTTCATCTTTCAAGTTGAAACTATGGTTATTCAAATTAAAGTTGGTAGTAGTTTCAAGGAAATTAAATAGAGTAATGATTTACAATTGTATTCATTGATTAGCTGTCAAAATGTCGTTTTTTAGTATAGTGAAATGCTTATATAGTGTATTGCTTACATTAGTATAGTGATATGCCTTTTTAAAATAGTGAAAATCAAAATTGTGATAGTATGTCTTCGGATCATCGTCAGGGATGCTTCCCAGACTTTCGCCAATAGCCCATTGGGCAGTTCTTGTGTGACATAAATGAACTACAACAAATGCTTACCAATTAGTATTTAAATTAAAATACGCCAATATACATTCTACAATAAGGCTTAGATTTCAACATGGCTTTAGATATACCCGGGTTGTAATAATGACTTTTTAATAAGTAATCAGATTTGCCCTCACTAGCCCCACAGCTTGTAACATTTGCTGTCCTGTGCTATAATAGTGGATACCGAAAAGAAAAAAAGAAGTTTTTTTTAAATATTATGGGAAAAATCAACAACTTTGCTATTTCATATCTAAACCAGAATGAAGGTAGATAATTGCTCAAATTATTAAAAATATATCTTACCTGTTAAAAATTATACTAAATATGGTTTTTTGACAAATTTGTAATAATGTCTACTAGTATAATTTTATTGCTATATTTTTAAGCTAACCTTTTCATTACTAAGTAATGTAATGCATATAAATTAATTCTGCTCTATCTTTTATTTTTCAGATACCTGTCAAGTGGAGATTCTATGACAAGCATGGCCTTCAATCACAGGATTGGTTTATCCAGAGTTTCTGCAATAATAAATGAAACGTGTGAAAGTATTTGGGGTTGCCTAACTCCAATTTACTTGAAAAAATCGAATGAACAGATGTGGGAGCAGAAAGCATTTACCCTTTTGGATATTACATACTTTCCGAATTGTGTCGGGGCTATTGATGGCAAGCTTGTTATCATACAAGCTCCCGGAAACAGTGGCTCCCTCTACTTTAACTATAAGGGAACTTACAGTGTAGTGCTCTTGGCAGCATGTGACGCCACATACTGCTACACATTTCGATGGTTTATAAAGATACCGGCGCATCTGCAAATTTATAGTTTTGAGATTTGATTCATTTAAAGTTATTAATGAAAACTCTCCTGGTAAAAATGCTCCTATTCATTCAGTTTTCATTCAATCTGTATAATTTTTTGCACTTACCTATATTTCTACATTATCTACGAGGAAAATGAAACAAATTTCATATAAACCTTTAAATTTTGAAAATATTTGCAGATGTGTCATTATAAGATTTAAAGTTTTGCCCTGTAAGTGAGGCAAGTTTTATCTAGTACCGATGTATTCCATGTTATTAAGTTATTCAATGTTAATAGTAAGGGGGAAATTGAAACGTATAATGACATAATTGCAAGAAGTGTCGGTATAGCATAAAAACAATATCAATATACAGAGAGACTTTAAAAAGATAATGACACAACAACCATTAGTTAAATTTACTCACCAGCTGCGTGACTTCTCCCATCAATGATTTGCGAACGACTGACACAACGGACAAAGCGTCACTATCGGCTGCTGGTATAGGCTCAAAATCGCGCGTAAAATTAAAAACACTAAAGACACTAGTGCCTCCAGGAGGTACATTTTTGAAGTTACAAAACTGTCGTTATCCTAGTAAAATAGAGCATAAAATTACAAATATTTTGATACCAAATACTCAAAAAGTCATTTTTTGCACTTGTGCCGGTATCTTTATAAACCATCGATTTGTGGACATAGGTAAGCAAAGAGACTCGACTATATTTTCCGAGTCCTAGCTGGGTAAACTCTTGTCTGAAGGAGGGCTTAATCTGCCCAAGGACAGATGCCTTCCCCAGGGCAATGAAGCATTGCCTCTGGTATTTGAAGCAGATGAGGACTTCCCACTGAAAAAGAACATAATGAGGCCATACCCAGGCAAAAATTTGAGTCAAGATCAAGAGGCCTTTAACTACAGACTATGCCGAGCAAGAAGGGCTCATTGAGAACACTTTTGGCATAACAAGCAGTCGTTGGCGAATATTAAGAAATCCAATTGTAGCCTCTATATCAACAGTAGAGAAGATAGTGAAAACTGTTGTTTGCTTGCACAATTTTGTTTCTCAAAACGAAGTTAATTCAACTGTCTGTCAACGCCACTACTTGCCTTCTGCATATGCAGACACAGAAGTGGATGGCATTATAACAAAAGACAAGTGGCGTGAGGAATTAACTTCGCAGGAAACCCAAGATAAGGGAGGCAAAAGCCATAAGGGAAGCTTTTAAAAATCATTTTGTAAAGAGTCCCTTACTATGGCAAGACAAAATTTTGTCCCGGGGCAAATAAGATCTTTAATAGTTTAATTCTATTTCAATTACCATTTCATTTATTTATTCTTTTTTAAACGATTTATATTCAGAATTACATTACTTTTCAAATCACATTACATAGTATTCAATCATATACCCATGATTATACCAAGACCAGGTCTGTGTTTCTTTTTTTTTTTTTTTTTTTTTTTTTTTTTNCCCAATATTATACCAAGACCAGGTCTGTTTTTTTTTTTATAAAAAGTGTAGGATGTGTACAAGAGAAATGTGTATATTATNAGTCCCTTACTATGGCAAGACAAAATTTTTTCCCGGGGCAAATAAGATCTTTAATAATTTAATTCTATTTCAATTACCATTTCATTTATTTATTCTTTTTTAAACGATTTATATTCAGAATTACATTACTTTTCAAATCACTTTACATAGTATTCAATCACATACCCATGATTATACCAAGACCAGGTCTGTGTTTCTTTTTTTTTTTTATATATAAAAACTGTAGGATGTGTACAAGAGAAATGTGTATATTATAAAATATTTTAATCACAATGTTATTTTTTTAACACATCTTTTTGAAAATAATAATTTATTTTGACGATTCGGCATGATTTTTTAATATTTTGGTACAACATTAATTTTTAAGAAATTACGACATGTGGAGAAAATAATATGTTTAGCTTGTAGAATAAATTGTTTTTATTGTATTTCATTAATTTTTTATTTTATTATTCTTCACTTACTTTTTTATATATTTGCAATTTAGTATCAAACTTGTGATAAATAAAATGTGAATAGTAAAATTAGATTTTAATTTTTGCTTCACCGTAATATTTCTTTTTTTTCTTCCTCAGTTTCTGTAAAATGTGGTAAAAATATTCTGCTCGAATTCCCCCCAACATAATAAGTTTGCAAATTTATAAAAGCTATCGCAGATGTGAAAGGAAACTCTACTTAATATTTCTAATTAAAAGATCATAATAATTACTAATAGGCAGAGATTTTTTTGAAAGTGTACAATGACTTTTGTGCGATAAAGTTTTTGTTACTTTTTGATCATGGATTTCTTAAAAATAATCCATGAGTATTTATTATATGGATATGCAGCAAAATTTGAATTGGTTTGTGAAAGCTGCAATAAAACTTATGGATCAACTTTTACGAGTGAAAGGGATACTACCAGTAAAAAGTTTGATGTCAATTGCAAACTAGTATCAGCATTTTTAGCTATAGGCAAAGGTGATGCAGCCGTGGAGATTTTTTCATCTGCATTAGGAATGCCCACCATGGCAAAAAAACATTTTCTCGATGCCTCGAAAACTTGCGTGAAAAAAATAAAAAATTAATTGCTGCGTGTTTCACGCGAGCTGCCCATTTGCAATCGAAAGCAAATTTAAACTCTGATGCTGTTATTGATATAAGTGTGTCTTACGCTGGTACATGGCACAAGAGAGGCCATACCTCTCTTTATGGTATTGGCCTTGTTGTGGACATATTGGCGGGCTTAGTGGTTGACTATGAACTGTTATCTAAGTATTGTCACGACTGCACTGTGACAGTCAAAGAATTAGGCGTCGATTCTGCTAAATTTGAAACGTGGAATGGTTCACATGAAACTGCATGTCAAAAGTTTTTTTCGGGTCCTCAGGCAGTATGGAAATGAAAGCTGCACTAATTATGTGGAAACGATCAATCACAGAGTGCAATATGCGTTATGTAACTGTTTTGTCTGACGGTGATGCAAAAACTCACCAATTTCTAAATGAAAATGGTTCCATTAAAATTAAAAAAAGAGGATTGTGTTAATCATGTATCTAAGAGACTGGGCACTGCATTGCGAAATAAAGTCGCGTCACTGTGATTTCAGTAGATACTGGAAAGGTGTTAGACGCCGAAATCGTGTCGAATGTGTTCTAACAAGAAGGCACACATCTGTTCCAAACATTGAGGAACATCCAACTCAATGGAAGTTGTTGGAGTGTATCGTGTTTTCGAAAGATCTGCTGAAACCAGAAAGTTGGAGTACGTAAATTTTATGGTGACGGTGATAGTAAGGCATATGAAACAGTAAAGTACATATACGGAGAATATGCAGAAAGTGCAGTGAAAAAGTTCGAGTGTATCGGTCACATCCAAAAGCGTGTTGGCACCAGACTGCGAAAATTAAAAACAAAGTACAAAGGTCATGGTGGTCGGGGAAAGTTAAGGGATGTTTTCATTGATCGTTTACAAAATTACTATGCGATTGCCATACGCAGCAATGTCAATGACTTGGACAGCATGCAAAGTGCAGTTATTGCTGCATTCTTCCATTGCTGCTCTAATGCACAACAACAATTGCATGGACAGTGTCTTGTTGGAGAAGACAGTTGGTGTAAGTTTCAACGAGTCCGTGCAAATGGGCAAATCTATGAGGACAAAAATAAAGGGCTCCCTAAGTCAGTCATGCAAATTATCAAACCAACTTACATGCAATTGTGCGAAAGAGATCTCCTTCAAAAGTGTTTACACGGACTCACTCAGAACGCTAACGAGAGTTTTAATGGCATTGTTTGGAAATTGTCCCTAAGGAGGTGTTCGTTGAATTGCAAACATTACAATTTGGTGTGTATTTGGCTGTTATTCAGTTCAATCAAGGTTTTCTGGGACTGAAAAGCATACTCGACATGGTTGGAGTCAGCCCAATAAACTTTAAAAGGTTTTACAGAACTTGATTTTGAGCGTGTGTATGAGTCTCAACGCCATTCATTAACTAATGTAAAAATTGTCCAAAAAAAAATAGAGTTGCACAAACATAAAAAAATTTGTAAAATTGAGAAAGAGGAAGGTATCACATACAAATCGGGAAAATTTTAGAAGTATTGATGCATTTTTAAAATAGAAATGATATAATTTATACTTTAAATGCCTTTTTCTCAGAATGTAATTTCAAAATTCATTATTAAAAAAGTTGTTATATTTCAATAAAAAGTTTGTATGTGTATTATGTATAATGTTTTCTAGTGCTTGGGCTACAATTGTTTTTTATTATTGGTCTAAAATGTGAAATATGCGTAAAAAATTTGACAAAAATCTCATAAAAAGTTTTCGATTTTCTATAAAAAATTAAATTTTTCAAATATTTTTATTCAAATCACTAGACAAAATTCTGCTCTTTATTTTGATAATAATACTTTTTTGATACAATAATTTTGGTGAAGTATATCCTTTCCCAAGTTTTATGGAAAAAAAAAGCATCAATTTTCTCGTTATTTAGCTTTTAAAAACAAAATATAATATAAATGTCTAATTTCTCTTATTTAATATTAGTTTTTACATATAAAAACATAATTAAAGTGTTCTGAAACTTAATATTTTTAAAAAAAGTCCTCCGAACGTGTTCGGATACCTTATGTAAACACATTAGGAATCTCTAAACTAACATTTAAGTGCGTTTAAAAAAATTAAAGAAATCTCACGATTTTTTTTATGAGTTAAAAGACATGAAAAACATCAGAACCAATTTAATTGCATATTGAAATGTTGAAGTTTTCAAAGATTCTTTTTTAACTTTCCTGTCCTCTGTCAATCAAACAGGTTTAATTATTTTCAGTCCAGTTTTCCTCCGAATTATTCATTAGATTAGATTGTTTCTTTTCATTTGTGACCCTTAATGTGTGTATCTTATTACAAAGTTTTTTTTTTACTAGAATTCGAAAAGTATATATTGAAAGTGGTTAATGTGGAACACCTGCTATACTAATCTACAGAAAATGACAACTAATTTTTCTGTATCAAATGAAAATGCATGTAGTATGCAGTGTACTTCCTCGAGAAGGGCCATTCGTCCTCACTGCCCTTTGATGACACTGTCTGTTAATATTCCTTTAAAAAAATTAAATGTGTAAACACACTTTTAAAATTATTCGTGTTAATAAGTTTGATTCTGATACCATTACAAAAATTTACTTTGATAGGATTTTTCTCACCTAGTTAAATTTTGAAATAAATATTTTTCTTATAATT
This sequence comes from Parasteatoda tepidariorum, assembly GCF_043381705.1. Classification (NCBI taxonomy): domain Eukaryota; kingdom Metazoa; phylum Arthropoda; class Arachnida; order Araneae; family Theridiidae; genus Parasteatoda; species Parasteatoda tepidariorum. The sequence continues at coordinate 14,354,617 of NC_092208.1, forward strand.
TTTAGTTTAAATTATAGAAAAAGCTCTCAAGTTTAACAGTTAATTTTTTTTGAAGTGTGCACAATCATTTTCTTTTAGCATGTCTTTTTTTTTTTTTTTCATAAACCACCAATTTTTCTCATTTTGATAATGGGTGAGAACTACTTTTTGAAATACACGTGTAAAATAGTATAAGATGGTAATTTTACAGTCGTTGAAAGTCAAATTCAGCTATTACGTAATAGTATACATTTTGTTAAATATTTAAGGTGTTAATTAATTAAGAGCCCTTTAAAACTCAGTGTACCCTTTTCTGTGAGGAAGCACCTTACCCTTTTTTATTCCAAGGGAGAATTCTGTAGTAGGCGTAGTAATGGAGTATTTAACAAAAAAAATTTTAGTTAAAAAAAGTAACCAAATAAATAAAAATATTGGAGAAAAGAAATTTCTTCAGAGATGTCATTAATATTTATGGAAACTTTTTATTTTTTGTCTTACATATACCAGTTATATAGAGACATTACGGAAATCGTTACGTGGTCAAATCTGTCATTATTCTTATCTAATTCTTGTGTTTTATGTAAGGAAAACATATGAATTTCACAAAGCATCACCATTGAAGCAATTTAAAAATTTTATTGAAATATCAATTTATTACAGTATTGGAAAATTATCTGTCTTTTTTTTTAACTAGCAAATTTTTTGCAACCTTTTTTCATTTATTACTGAACTGGTTTCAATTTCATCACATATTATTGTTTTGATGCCTATTTTAATATGAAAAATGTTTTTTGTCAAAGGAATTACAAATTTAATCATAAAAGTAAAGCGAAAAAGAAATACACTTGATAAATTCGTGTTTATATATTTAAAAGTAATTTCTTCTATACCTTTCCTTGAAACAATAATTTACATTAGAATATCATAACTATTTTAAATATTAAAAGTAATAAAATTGAGCGCCATAAAAAAATAATGAAAAAAAAACATGTTTTTGAAAATTAAATATCTTCTGAAAAAAGGTGTGCACAAAAAAAAAAGAGAACACTCTGTATAACTTTTCATTTAACAATCAGATTTTCATGTACTAGGTGTCAATCTTAATGGGTTCGTGAGTCAATATTCAATAATTTTATTCAAAAAGGAATTTTATGTTCAAAATCTTTCTAAATTATAAGGTAGGTGTATGTTTGCATGGTGTTACAATATGTATTTTGATAAGTCTAAATTTATTAATGAAATGATGAAAGCAAAAACTTTTCAAGATGGAAATTTTAGTTTTAAAAGCACATTTTCACAAAAATACCTATGTTGCTTAAAATATATAATTTGCATAATTTTTTTTTAACATCCTCTCTTTCAAGATTTTGAAAAATGTCAAGCATTGTTTTTTGCAATTGTTTTATTGAAGTTTTTCAGAACTCTTCAATGCTGTTCCAAGTGATTCTATGTAGACAAAGATATTTATTTCTCTATTGTCTTTATTATTTTTAAAATTAAATATAAATTTGTGTAATATTTGTATTGTTTATGGATATGCCTTTGTATTTATGTATCTTTGTATAATAAAATGTATGCAAGTGACAATGTTGATTATGTATTTAACTAATTTCAGTGTACATTCAATTCATTACATGAGATAACCAGGTGACTATATTAGTACATCTTTGTACAATACACTTATTTTTTGTTAAATTTGCTGCAAGACTAAATATAACAGTAAAAAATGAATTCATGATCGATACCGCACTAAATCATCATTTGTAGACAACTTCTTAATATTATCGGCTGTAGGTTGTATTTATTTCTGTATAGGGTACAATAGTATCACTAGATACCTTAATAACGCATAGCTTTTATTTTAAAACTCTATTTTTAGCTTCATTATATCCAGCTCGGGGCCCCGGGTGCGCCGTACCCGTCACACAAGAGTGTGCCCCTGGGGGGTGGGCGATGTGATATATTCCAAAGTGGGATATTTGCTGACTGCCGTTAAGGACACCCACAAGACTTATTGGAAGTCCATTGTCGCAAAACTGGACAGCATATAACTTATAAAGCATTTAAAGGTCATGAAACTTGTTGTGAAAAAGCTTTTGGGGAAATGTTAATTTTGTTCAAAACAGTGCCACCGATACGGGTGGCTTTTGTCAGATTTCACAAATACCTTTGGATATTGTTCCCGATTAATTTGTATTGTATATTGTATTAACGTGACAAAATGCCCCATCTCTTCTAAATCTTTGAGCCCCAAGATTTTCACCTCCATTTAATTTTGGATGCGCAACGCACTTTATGGTAAGAGTGCAACACACGAGTGGTTCAGTTCACTTTTTGCCAACCAGAGGGTCAATTTCAGTTTTGTGAAAATTTTTAAAAGGGGCCCGGCGATAAGCTATCATATAGAGTGAATTTGGCGCATCCAAAACAAAAACTGAATATGATGTGAGAGCTGCGAAGTATACGACAAAAGTGGACTAATGCGCAACAAGCCTGTTTAGTGACTGGAGTATTTTATTCATATTGGATGCATGCAATCTTGTGAAATGCCACGCAGTTCTGCATAGATTGCACCATACCAACAAGCATATGGACAGTTGCTTAGTAAATACTTTAAAGAAATCCAGTACCAATAACTGATTCTTCTTTTGACAAATAATTAATTCTGAACCTGATGGGAAAGCTGCGAAGTTAACGACAAAAGTGGACTCATGCTCAAGTCAAAGCTTCCGATTTTTTTTTTTACTTTCCAAAAGAAATGTTAATAGTTCACTATTAGTATTATTTTTACGTTCAGGTGCGAGCTTGTGCGCTCCCCGCGACGCTTGCGGGCATGTTATTTAAGCCACCGCTCTTTTCCATGAAATCTGAACTCGCAGCCTTCCAACGAGCTAGAAAGAAAAAAAAATGACATTTTCTACAGTGAACGAAAACCTCAAATCTCGCAAGGATAGCTTTCACCAGTCAAATCGTTCGTGAATCCTATACGAAACCAAAACAATGGCGACTGTTTTACGTTTGGCATTGATTATAGAAAACATTCCCCGTAGAACTTTTCGCGACAGAGAAGACGCTTTTAGCTTAAGGAATACCTTTTTCCTTCGATTCTTTTGGCTGGATAAAATAACAACAATTTACGTTGTTGAAAAAATTAAGCATTTCTTGTCGAAAGAAGGTTTACCACCACACCTTAGAATAAAAGAGCCAGACGCTGCATCTGCTTGGACGTCATGTATAGTCTAACACAATTAACTTGTGGACATTTATTTCACGAGACCTGCATCAATAGATTTACCATCGCAATTTATTATCTGCATCAATTTATTTCTTATAGTTGTATTAACTCTCATAATATCTGAAAAATGAATAGGCCCAATGATTGAATATGTAGGTGCTAGCTGTAAATTTCTAACCTCAAATTCATATATATATATATTCTTGAATATTCAATAATTTCATTCAAAGAGGAATGTTAATGTTCAAAATCTTTCTAAATTATAAGACAGGTGTATGTTTGAAAGGTGTAAAAATATGTGGTTATATGATTATAGCCGTGCGGGTTTCAGAGATGCGGAAAAAAAGAAACAAACTTGGATTAAAATAGCAGAAAAGCTTGGCATAGATGGTGAGTAAAATTTTACTATTATATTTTTGAATTTACTTCATTAATTAAATCAATGTTATGTAACCTATTAATGGAAAGTATTTTCAATTGATTTCTAAAGATAATTTAATACTAATATTTTTGACTGTCGTAACAATAGTACTTCATAACAATAGTTAAGTTACTCTTCATAAATAACTAAATATATTCTGTAAAGAAGTTCATTTATGATGAATGAAAAAAATTAAAAATATTGTTCCACAGCTATATTAGAGCTTTTAATGGATATTTTTATAGTCAAATAAACAATATATCCATTGAATATGGATCTTTACTGTTATATACTTTGATCCATGCACATTCCGCAACAATATATTTTCTCACCTTTTTTTAGAAAAAAAATAATCTTGTTGGTTACGAAATTCACTCTTTTAGTTTTATAACTAGTTCTTACAATTTTTTTTTTTAGAATAAATTTTTGCGTGAAAAGTTTGTATAGATGTCTTAAAAATGTCATTTGAATACTGTATTTGACATTTTTGTCTTGACAATTTATTTTTAATATTTTAAAGTGGTTGAAGCCAAACGCAAGTGGAAATGCCTGAGAGCTTTTTTTGTAAGAGAGAAAAAAATAGGGCCAAGTGGCACTGCTGGAAATAAGAAGGCAGTGTGGAAACACATGAAGGCGATGTCATTTCTACATAGTTACGTCAGAGAGGGCCACGCATCCTGAAATATTCGAAGTAGCCGTCCAAATCATTCAGTCTCATTTCTCTAATAAGGTTTTCCTCGTGTTCCTTTTCTTTTCTATTTTAATTCAGATCCTTAACCCAAACAGTGCGATTGGAATGCAAAAGATGAGTTAAATAATAATGTCTGGCTAACAAAACCTTTTTCAAATTTGCTCTTTAAATTTTAATAAATAGAACTTTAGCGCTTCAAAACAAAAGAAAAGTGAAACCAGAAGAGATGACGCTTACTGTATCACGTGATAAGTCTTCTGAGCATGAGCGAGACAAGAAGCAGAGTTGTTGCCAATTACCGGTATGAAAGACCTTGGCAACAGATGGGAAGCAACAGATTTTGATCTACGTTGCCGTTGCGATCGGTGGAGACCCAGCTGGAGTCTTCATACCGACTGCAACAGCAACAAATCGCATGTTGCAGAGGTTTTTACGCACGCGCACTACATTCTCTCGTTGTTGCAACTGCCAGAGATCGCCATCGCACTGGTTTCAAGAATTGGATTCAGTTTACTTTTCGTCGCTGTTGCAGACCCAGATTTGTTTTAACTCGCTACCTACAATTCCCTGTATAGCAAAAATCTTGAATTTTACTTTAATCCTTTATCAATAGTTTGTTTACTCTTGTGATTGACTATTGTAAAATTTCTTTGAAAGAAAAATGAAAACGTGACAAAAAATACTATCAACTTCGTTCAAGAATGCCCAAGGTTATATGATGCTAGCAGAGCAGATTTTGTGGGACGATTTACCGCTGTAATTTAAAGAACAGCACTTCTTCACCACTGAATTTAGTGAAATAATTGATAAAAAGTGGCGAGTGCTAATATCTGAAAAAGCTTTGGTCGAAGATTGGAAAGATAAAGGGAAGGGGGAAGACAAAAATTTGTATTTTTATTGCTATCACTCCCTATTTTAAATTCAGATTGTGAGAGAATTTTTGGCAATGTTTCTTTGATAAAAACTAAAAACAGAATCTCATTAACAACTGACACTGTTTCCAATATAATTGTTGCGAAAGAAGGTTTTGGTGGGCAATTGCGTAAAATTTGAACCTGAGAAAAATGCTGAATGCTTGACATCTATGTTTGATATTAGAATACAATGAATTCAACATTTCTCTAGTTAAATGAAAGGTATTGTTTATAGATTTATTCAAAAATGTAAGTCATAAAAATAGGACAATAAACTAATCACTGAATAACTAACCACTGAACTTTTATCCAACTCAACACCTTAATAAATGTCAACTCAGTGTTTCTATCTGTCAGTTAGATATTAAATGAAGAATAAATTAATTTCGATCAAAAAATGTCTTAGAGCAAGAAGAAGTCTTTATTCAAACAGCAGTTTATTTTTTCAGCAAACGACATTGTTTAGAAGCCCCAAGAGATATATACATACATCATAGCTAATAAACGATATATTAAATTTGACTGTGTTGTACGACGGTGATTGGTACAAACAAGGACATACCTCTATATTGTATGATTTGTATTATTGACTTTTCAACAAATTTTGCAATTGACTATGAAATATTATCCATATATTGCTCTAAATGCTCGAGACCTTGCAGTCGATAGTTCTGGAATATTTGAGATGACCACCAATCATCAAAGTTAAGTTTTAATAAAATTATATTAAGTTTTTACAATCGTCACACTTGTTCTTTCCACATATTGGAGTCATAAGAATAAGCTATGTGATTAGAGGAAAACAATCGACCCTTTTAAATCCTCTAAATTGGTGACCGGACTATGAAATAATAAAACTTCTGATTCAGAACAATGGGTGACACTGCAGCCGTAGTCATCCCCCCTTTCATCTGAGCTGACCTCGCCCTTTGGTTCTTTATGCTGGAATCGACGTTTGCGTTAGCAGCTCCTAAGGCAATCACAAAAGCGAATATAATTACGTCGTCGCTCATTTACCACCGGATACGGCGACGATCGTGCGAGACGTGATTTTGCAACCGGTTACTTGTTAAGTTTCAATAAATTTATGTTAAGTTTTAGAATCGTCATCCTTGCTCTTTTCACACATTGGAGTCCTCATAATATATTTAGTGATTAGAGGAAAATAATCTACACTTTGAAACCTCTAAATTGGTGACCGGACTATAAATAAAAAAATCTTCTGATCCAGAACAATAGGTGACGCTGCCGCCGTAGTCATCCCTCCCTTCATTCGAGCTGACCCCGCCCTTTGGTTCTTTATGCCAGAATCGACGTTTGCGTTAGCAGCTCCAAAGGCAATCACAGAAGCGAAGACCAAATATAATTACGTCGTCGCTCATTTGCCACTGGATACGGCGACGATCGTGAGAGATGTGATCATGCAACCGGATGTCACTGATCCTTACATGGACTTGATATCCAAAATCATCGAACGCTGTGGAGAATCTAAAACAGAGGAGATCCGACGTCTATTGGCTGGAGAAAATCTTGGGGATAGAAAACCAAGTGAGCTCTTGCGAGATATGAAACGCAGAGCGGAAAATCACAAAATTGAAGACGAACTGCTTTTCGAATTATTTATCCAAGCGATGCCTCTCCCCGTCCAAACAATCATTGCTTCTATTTCCCCCTTGTCAACGGAAAAAGTTGCCGAAGTTGCTGACAGAATATTAGCGATCTCGAATCCTCTCCACTTCCCTCACTCCATTCATCCCAGAGTTCAACATGCACTCAATAAAAACAGATTTTAACCCTTATCCTGTATTGAGTCTGCGGCATGCAGATGTAAAATTAAATCGTCTCCGAACCGGCCACACTCGGCTGACACACTTACATTTGTTATTTGGGGAACCTCCACCCCAATGCAACACCTGTAAAGTTTTACTAACTATTCATCATATTTTAATCATCTGCCCATGTTTTAACCGTCATCGTCTAACCTTTTTTGGTAGTTCTATTTTAACTCTACAGGATTTGTNGGAAGTGACGGCTAAGGAATATCGGGGAAAAACCACCTTACAGATAGTGTTATTGATAAAATTCAAACATAAAATGGCCTTCCCAAAAAGATGAAGTATGAGAAGTGTTAAGGACCTTCGCGAAGCAATTTACATAAATACTCTATCCACTGATAAAGAACCTCGGCACGAGTTTTGTCCTAGTGGTGCGGGTATACGAAAGCTGAAATCACAAATGAAACGTATGTTCACAAAAACAGTCTTCCGCCTGCAAGCTATGCGTCCAATATTCAAGGACTTATCCCATCCTGATCTCTTACAGAAATATCTGCAAGGAAAAACACAAATGAAAGTTTCAACAAAGCCAGAGTGGGAGATAAATACATCCAGGTCATGAATGTCAAAATCAACATTTGTGGATGTCACATTTACACTTTTAATTACGTTCGAAATGTACTATTTTTATAAACTTTACATCATTTAACGTACGAAATATTAATTAAGAAATATCTATCTGAAGAAACGGAATAAGTTGCATTCGATATCTGCGTTGGAAATGTATAAGATATTAAAAAAAAAGCTCAATTATCCTTATTTCATTCTTAAGATTGACTGACACAAAAGGAACCCCTTGTTTTCCTATTTGTATTTATTATAAATCTGTTATATAGTTATTAGCATTTGTTAAAAAATAATTTCCTAAACTTCATATTCAATGTCTGTTTTGTATATGGGTGTGTTCGAAAAATTGATGTTGTTCAGCTATGAATCCTCATTTAGTTTTTTCTTTTTATCAATTTTTCCTGTTTGTAGCGAGTACATTTTGTTATTTTCTGGTTTGGACATGCGTTCGTTTGTTTAGTTGGAAACATCATATCACCGTGTCAAATGCTAAGCTCTGGATATCGCATGTTATTGTCTTATTTATTTTAGTTTTCCCCCTTATTCCAAATTTGGTGATACCAATTTATCCAATTTGTTTAAACATCACATTTCGAAAACATGATAACTGAAACCTTTAAGTTACTGTACAATGCTGCTATGCAGATTTTGGCCACAAGATCACAGAAACCCTGTATAATATAATGGCAATCACGACTAATTTAAACTCAAATATGACGAACTTAAAAATATAAATTTTCTGATAAATCTGTATTACTTACGGAACTCTCGCAAACTACCTCAAACAAATTAGATGCTTTCAGCCTGCTCTGTTTATATCAACCACCCCATTTGTTAATAAAAAACAAAATGGGTTTTGAAAATGGCATACCCTTCAAATATAACATGACAGTAGTACTTGAGAGATGTGCTTATAATTTAATATTTTTGCAAATAATTGTGCTATTTGGCCTAAAATGCACCCGTAATATAATATCTATTGAAGTCTACAAGGACATGATAGATAAATTAAGAACTATATAAGCTCCAGAAATGAATGATTGGGTGGATCCTTTTGGTTTATGGAGACTTATAGAATGGAGGGGAAAAAAGTAACAACTGTTCCACATTATGTTGTTAAAATTTTAATATATTTAAAATTTAATAATTAACTTACAATGTGTAAAATGGAAATTAGACTATTATCCATCCTCACTAGGGCACCTTGGGATTGTGACACCCATGTTTACCAGAAAATGGTAAACCCCTTGAGGTTAGAGGGGTGTGAGCATTATTATTCAAATGAAAAATCACAGAGGAACAAATGGTTTGTTCAATAATATGCGACAATACACCCAGTTAGGACTAATGAAAACTAAACAATAAATTTTCTTTTTTTCACAAATACATTTCTTAATTCACAGTGACATATTGTTCTTAAATAACCATTAATGTGAAACAGGTATTAAAGGCATAAATATCCACTATTTAAAATTAATTAGAAGAGGAACAAGTTTATTCTTGCTTTCAACTGAATTAATAAGGCTAATTTATTGTAATATTTATACTGTTTTAAAAGTAATTGACAACAGTTACTGCATTGTTTGATATACTAAGGATTTTATTTCTTACTGCATTTCTGTAATTCCCTGCTATATTACAGGATTCAGGGAATAGCTAGTTAAAAACAGAACTTTTTTGCAAATACTTGCTTTTTCTAAGTGTTAGAATTATATTGAATTAACTACTGTTGAACATAAAGGTCACTAGGGCACCTCGGGATTGTGACACCCGTGTTTACCAAAGAATGGCAAACCCCTTGAGGTAAATGAATCACCAATACAGTGCCGGGCTATTTAAAAAATAGTCGCAATGATAATTGCAACGACTAAAAAAGGTCAGAGTCATACTTTTCAGATATGAATATCTTCTGAAACATCATAATTACTAATATTTCAATTAATTTGAAATTATTATAAAAAAATATTGAGTAATTATACATATTGTACATTTAAATAATTCTCTAAATAGTTATTTCAAATACTTGAATTTTTAGTACGATGACACAAATTTAAATTAATTAACCTAGAAGGATAAGATGCAGTTGGTTATTTTTTTAATTGCAAAGAAAATTCTAAAAAAGTATTTAAGAAAACTTCAAAGAAAAACAGAGGGAAATATTTTTATATAGACATCGGATATTTTGTATCACTATCATTGGAGGAATATAAATTTAAAGTTATAAATTTTTTCAACATAAAAACTATAATGAATTGGTAAAAAATTAATAAACTTTAGACCTTTGAAACTTGATTGGAAATATTTGCAACTATGATAGTCATTTTTAGAACACAAATTTCTATATAAAACCTAATGCTTAAAAAAAAAAAGTATAAAGGTTTGTTACTAATATTCTAGATTGCTTATTTATGCAACATTTTACTAACAACAAAACGTAACTGATTTATAAACATGTAATTGTATATCTACATATGGGTTAAAATACATGCAATGACAAAAAATACTTATCAAACACAAGATATAATTAAATAATTTTTTATTTTTAACGAAGAAGTACAATGATGTCCAACAATAAATAATAATTAAAATAAATAATGATAAAAAAGTAACAAAACGAAATTGGAATTTTTTTATAGATTATCCGCTTCTGGTAATTGTTTATGAGCAATATATAAAAATCCAATACTTGAGAGAGCACTAACTAAAAATATTACATCAAACCATCGATGATAGAAATTGAATTGTAAATCTCCTAATACCTCAGAAACAATTGATCTGAAATAAATAATAATAGCTTTTTATAAATGAATTCAAATACAGCTACGCTTAATGAATGTAAGAAACAATGATACAATATGTTGATATTTCCCAATTCAATTTTTATATAACTTCCAACATAAAATAAAAAAACTTATACAAGCATATTTTTTTAAACAGAGATTTTATGCGAAGTATTGCACAGTAAATAAAATACTCCAGACATCAAGAATTTTTAATAATCAATAAAAAGTCTAATTATGATATTCCCTTTTGCAATAGAGATAAAATATTTTAACAACTTCAGCTTTTCAAAATAAGATTACAGGGTGCATTGTATAAATTAACAAGATACAAAATAATTTAAAAAGACTTTACTCATGAGAAAATAATTAGTTTCTGACAAAGAACTCTTTTCTTCATTATATTAGCCACCATAAAAAGATCAAGAGATTTTTCAGTTTGATTTCAGAGGGCAGAAATAGAAAATGAAGTTTGAAATTGAGAATATCTTGCAAAATGCAGCAGAGTTGCACATGAGAGTACAACACTCTCACCAAACCCAGGCCCGTAGACGCACACGCATAAGTATTTCATCAAACACGTAACATGATTGGTGTTATCGTACCTTACATACCGACATTAAGCTGAAATTAATTGTGAAAATGTTGAATACATAGATCAATGCAAAAACTACACTTTCGCATAATACGCAGGGGAAATCAACATGGTAAAGAAAAAAAAATCTCATTTTTGAAAAAGGGAAAAATAAAGCATTTTTTAAAAATACCCTATGGAAAAGTACCTCTAAGGTTTCTTAAAAAACAAATATCGAAAATAAGCACCTTCAAGCACTTTTTAAAAATGCTACCACAATAGATTAGTATTTTTAATATATTCTTAAATTTGTAATCATAAATGAAGGATTTAATGTATTTGATTCAAAAATAGAAAGCACTCTATTTAAATTCTCATGAAAACAATAAGCAGCGAAAAAAAATTTTTTATTTCGATCTTTGATCAACTATATATATATATAAAATGAAACATTGTTTTTCTTAACTTTCTTCATGTTTCCTTGTATTTATTTATTATATTATTATATATATATCTGTAAATATCTAATTATCAAAACTACATTTTATTTTAATATTTCAAGTATATTTCTGAACCTCAAAACATATATTTTTAAAAGGATTTTATTCAATAGTCTATTTCAAATTAGTATTATAAAATTTCTCAAAGTATCTTTAAAAAAAATCCTAAACACTAATTTAAAGTACCATTCTATATGAAAACACAACTAATAGAGCTCAATTTTTTATTTTTACAGTTATAGTTTTATATAATTTCACTTTTACACAACAACTGCTACAAAATAGGTAGCACCAGAGAAATAATTGTTTAAAAATCTGTGTCCTCATATCCTATTTTATGAGAGATATTTTAAATCAAATTTAACAAGCAAAAAAATACATGTTATCAAAAAAAATAATAATAATAATAATAATAATATTTCTTTGAGATTTCATATTGCCTATTAAAAATTCATTGTCATTTATATTTAAGGGTGCCTAGGCTCGTTAGTTGAGAGAAGTCTTTAGGCTTTTCATACATTTTCTGACTACTTTTAAATTAGAAAATACTGAATTTTGTATGGTTCAGTTAGTAAGTATAAAAAAGCTAAAAAATTTAAGTTGTAAAATATTGAGAAATACTATGCTTTTAGATTCGTAAATAAATAATATCATTTTACTTAACTTTTCTCTTCTATAGTTTCGACTAAATATTTTTGCAAGTTTTGTTGTTTAATAATTTTCATTACTTTTTCAGTTTGCTGCTGTTTTATCTGAATATCTGTGCTGCTAATTCTTTAAATTATGAAAGATATTGACTAGAAGTTCAAAAACTAAATTGAAATGAAACATAAGAATTTTATTCATACCTGTATTCAGATGGCATATTCATTCGAATTAACAGTACAGAGGAAACAAAATACATTCCCTAAAATATAAACCATTTTAAGCATATAATCATTACTTGTATTTCAGTACTGTTTATGACAATACTTTTCTGTTGGTGATACACATAATTTCTTATATAGATACAATAAAATCTATTAGACCAAAATTTTTAGATACAAGAAGGGTTAGTTAAAGTAAATAAAATATCAAAAGTTGATCTTTATATTTAAAAATAAAGAACCAGTTTTTGCTCATTTTTTTAAACTTAAAAAAATTAATTTAGTAAAGTGAATACCTGACGAACAAATAACTAAAATAATTTGGGTTATAAATACAGTTCAGTATAATAATTGATGTTTCATACATGCAAAGTTTCCAATTCATAAGTTAAAAACAGTTATTCCTTTTCTTCTTACACCTTCCTTTACTACAAAAAGAAAGTTTCTTTCCTTTTTTTTAATTGTTATTTTTTTACATATATATTTTTCAATTATAATTTATTGAATTTTTGTCTTGTCCTAATTAGCTCTACTTAAAAATCTAAACTGAAATAGAAAACAGAATTTTCAAAGAGACACTTGTGAAATTCAATGAAACCAAAAGACATTGGCATTTTTTTTAAAAAGTTATAATAGAGGATATTAACTAACATAGACCAAAGTTTCATTCTGATATTAAAACAATTGGAAGTAAATAAAGTGAAAGTTTAAATGAAAAAAAAAAAAAAACTAATATTTATGCACTTACCATTATTTGAGCCAAAGCCAACACAATAATATTTGAAGACTTGCTACTAGATATGGCATAGAAGAACTAAAAGAAACAAAAAGCTTTAATTTAATGAACAAAAATATGATGCATACATTACAAGCATTTTGATTCATGACATCATTGTTTAATGCGACTAATTACATAAGAAAAAATACAGCCATAATAACTGGCTCTCGCACCAATAACTCTTAATTGTAATAGAAAATAGTAGCTATACAGTTATAAAACATAACTTTCAACAGAGAGATATGCTATAGCATTTCGGAACTATTTAAATTTTGCCACATCAAAAACTCAACTGATATCACAAAGAAAATGTGTTATACTACAGACAAAAAGGAGACCATATTTTTACCTTTGTTAAAGTGATAAGCAAGCCCCTGATTGAAGTCACAACTATAACTCCAACTAAGATAAATGATATATATTGTGACCAAAATTTCACCTGATAAAAAATAAAAATTAAGTAAAAAATTTTATATCATTCAGGTTATTACTATATTTCATTATAAATTTAAACTACTTACATCAAAATTAATATTCATGTAGTTAACAGAGATTTCAATTCCTCTGGTGACAGGGTCTACTTTTCCAACTCTGTCAAATAGAATATTGAAAGTGCACTGCAAAAAGTAAATACTTGAGTACAAAAACAAATAACCCTTTTTTATTACAGATAAAAAAATTTATTAAATAGGTGGCAGTCAAACTTATTCAAATGATTAGTCTAGTGAGAAGACATTTTCAAATTCCTTGTATCACGCAGATAATATTTAATATTGAATTCTATTAATTAAAAAATATTTTATCATTTAAAATATATAATCAAGAAAGTCAAATAAAAATAATAATATTAATGGACAGATAAATTATTAAATAAACACTACGTATTTGAAAATAAGGCAAACACTTTCAAATACATCATACAAGGATAAGGCAGAAGTTATTTATTTTAAACTTTAAAAAGGGCAGGGTGCTAGAAATGGAAAAAGGCATTATATCTCCATTAAAAAGAACATCCATCACACAAAGGAGTGTTGCATTTCACTAAATTTTGCATAACTTTTCAAAAATCTAAATTATACCAAGTTCTAAATTTTTTCATTAAAAAAAATCTTATTTTCAAAGAGATAGTTTAACCTATAATTAAGCAGTTAAATTAGAACAATCCAAAAACTAATTTTAGAATGAGTATTTTGAAAATGTTGCTTGTAATAATAATGTTTTTAAAGTATTGGGATTTTAAAAACGATGCTAAAATGGCTGAAATATGAAAAGTAACTATAATAACTGCTAAAAAATTTGATAACCACAATATCATATTAAAGATATCAGAGTTGGAAAAAAAAATTCACCGAAATAGATGGGAAAAAAAGACAGATATTTGTCGATAAATGACACAGATTTACGATAGAATCATTACAAACTGAGGGAGTCAAAAAGTGAATCCTTGCAGCTTGAAATGCATGCTTGACTTAATGACACCATAAACAAAATACCAGATTTTAAAAAAAAATCAGGCATATATGGCCAAAATGCATTAGAAAAGAGGTGGATTATTGAATGCACAATTGAATTCAATTGCACGTTGCAATATCATAACTTAAAAATCTATCATACAATGACGTGAAATTAAGATGGAACTGTCACAAATTGAATGGGTCATAAGAGGATTACTCAAATTTGAAATTTGTACATCTTAATAACATCCGATAAAAAAAAATCCGAATTTGTAAAAACCACATAAAGGGAACTGGAAATGATAATCTCAAAAAAAAAAAACTGTGAAAACGTTCTTCAAAAGATATGAAATTAAGATACAATCACTGAAAATCAAAAGCGTCAAAAAAGTGATAGCTCATATTTGAAATTTATATGTCAGATTAGTATATTAATAATAATATAATAATATATTAGTATATTAATAGTAATATATTGGAATGAAAAACCAGAGTTCGCCCCAAAAATAAAAGGGAACATTTCATGATGAACACAAAAGGAATTGAAATTTGTTTTGCTTATGGTCTCCTGGCATTATTAAACAAGACATTTTTCACACAAGGTAAAAAAAAAAAAA
>NC_092208.1:14369934-14380981 GCF_043381705.1 Parasteatoda tepidariorum
TGAACAAAGCAATTTTTTTTAAAAAAGAAATGTCAAGTCTGACAAGTTGCTACTTTGTAACAAATTTTTTTGCATAAAAATTATTATTTACACATTAAAGTACAAGTCATTAACTTTAAAACGCGCTAAAGTAAGTGACTTTACGATTTTTTGTGACTGAGATATGAGATTTTGAAAATTTTTTGTCATTTATAGTGAAAACGAAATTATTGTGAATTCGAATATTATTTAGTATTATTTTTTCGCAACTTTCTTATTCGGATTAATTAAGTTTTTTATTTAAAACATTATTACAAACAAGAACATTATTTGTAAATTTGCAATAAAATTTTAAAAAACGACTCAAGAAATTTAACTTTATTATAAAATTCAAAAACATTTTTACAAAAACAAATATAATAAAAAAAACTTAATATTTTGTAACATGTCCTTTTGCTTGTATAACTGCGTTTATTCTTCGCGGCATACTTTTAATACAAGCTCTAGCTTTTGCAATAATATCTGGGCCATTCCAGGTTTCTCTCACCAAAAATACGACCACAACTCACTTTTCACTATAAATGGCAAAAAATTTTCAAAATCTCATATCTCGGTCAAAAAAATTCTTAAAGTCATTTACGTTAGCGCGTTTTAAAGTTAATGACTTGTACTTTAATGTGTAAGTAATAATTTTCATGCAAAAAATTTTGTTACAAAGTAGCAACTTGTCAGACTTGACATTTTTTTTTTTTTAAAAAAATTGCTTTGTTCAAAAGTGTAAATTTTTGCGAAAAATTTAGATAAATTAAATTAGTAACTTTTAGGTGAAAGTAGAAGACCTGAACATGATATCCAGAAATTCTTATGAAAATTGATTCATTTTTGAAAAAGTTATGTCACTTTGAAAAATGACAATTTTTTAGAAATTTTAAGTGTCCCTAATAATTTGGAAGGGTGGAAAAGAGGTGGATTATTGAATGCACAATTGAATTCAATTGCACGTTGCAATATCATAACTTAAAAATCTATCATACAATGACGTGAAATTAGGATGGAACTGTCACAAATTGAATGGGTCATAAGAGGATTACTCAAATTTGTACATCTTAATAACATCCGATAAAAAAAATTCCGAATTTGTAAAAACCACATGAAGGGAACTGGAAATGATAATCTCAAAAAAAAAAAAAAAAAAAAAAAAAAAAAAAAAAAAAAAACTGTGAAAACGTTCTTCAAAAGATATGAAATTAAGATACAATCACTGAAAATCAAACACGTCAAAAAAGTGATAGCTCATATTTGAAATTTATATGTCAGATTAGTATATTAAATATATTGGAATGAAAAACCAGAGTTTGCCCTAAAAATAAAAGGGAACATTTCATGATGAACACAAAAGGAATTGAATTTAAGAAATTTGTTTTGCTTATGGTCTCCTGGCATTATTAAACAAGACATTTTTCATACAAGGTAAAAAAAAAAAAATAGATTTACATTGAAAATCAAAAATTTAAATTGTGCATCACTAAAACAGTGCTAAGTTTAACACTAGTAGAAATAAGAGAACTTTTAATCAAAATATTTTTAAAAATAAACTCAGAGTAAGAAATTTAATTAACATAAGTAATAATAACATTGCTGATACAAAATAGGTTTAATTATGTTTTTTCTAAACTGGACCATAATTCAAAAACTGATTTTTCTTAAATGATAATTTCAAACGCTAGTACATTAAAAATACACTTTTTCTAAAAAAAAATTAACTAAAATATTTTCCACAAGAAATAAATGGTAATCTTAATATATAGTTTTCGTTATAAAGAATAAAAACAAAAATAAAAATCAACTTACAAAAATAAAATATGAAAATAAAAAAATATATTTATGGTCTAAATATACTTACAATAAAAATTTTCCACATGCAATACAAGGAGAAAAAGTATCCTAAGCAATTAAAATATTTTCCCTTCAGTGTTTTGGACCATTCAATTCTTTCCTATAAATGTATAAAATAAATTTTCTAAAATTGAACAAACTCAACTTTATAAATTCAAAAAAATTATTATTTTTCTACGGTTATTCAATGGCAAATTACTTATGTGATGATAACTTTGTATATCAAAATAACAATTAGGGATAAATTATAAATAATTTGCACAAAAATTAAGTTTTATTTTTAAATAAAAAATAAGAGTATTAAAACAAATAATTTATAGAGCTTAACACTTAGTTACAATTATTTATGATCATTTAAATAAAAAAAATGAAAAATGACCAAAAATACTTTTTCTGAAACAAATTGAAACAGGAATAGTCACACTGAGTGTAAACAATATTTTTACATGTTTATTTTAGGTTTGTACATGCTTGTGAAGAAATGTTATATGCATAGCCAAATTTTGCAACAAAAAATAAGCACCTTTTAAGTACTTTTTAAGCACTCAAAAAATATTTTTAAGCACTTTAATATTACAAATAGGACATGTATACTAATATTTTTTTTTCCTTCATATTGTTGAAAGTTCTTCATATATGTATGTTAAGAAAATGCAAAATAGTTTTCTAAGTTCATATCATAATAAAATTATTAGTTTCTGGCAAAGAATACTTTTCATGAATATATTCACCACCATAAAAACAATTTATGCACAATTTTAAATACATTCAATATTGAGTGAATCATTAAATTTTTTAAATTTATAATTACTTTACATAATTGTGTAAATTTTTTTTTTATTTAAAATTATAAATAATTAATTTCACAATTATTTAAAAAGATTATCTCTCTTGAAAAAGGCAGCAGAGCTGCTCACGAGAATGCATGAATCCTTCCCAATGAATCCAGCTCAGTATTCGAACTCGCAAGAATTTCATAAAATGATTGCCGCTTTCAGACGTTACGGACTGATGGTATGTCGAAATAGATTGTGGTTGAATGAATTATGAAAATGTTGAATGGAACAATGTAAAAACCACGCTTTTTGCATAATTCGAGGCAGGCAAAAATTGATATGGTAAAGAAAATTCATCTCATTTTGGAAAAGGGAAAATTAAGCACTTTTTAAAAACATCCAATGAAAAAAGCACTTTTAAGGGCTTTTAAAAAATGAAAGTCTAAAATAATCACCTTTAAGCACTTTTTAAAAATGCTATGCACCCTATTATTTATTATGAATATAATGAAATCAAACTATCATTCGAGATAAACTGATTTGCAACTAAGAACTAATATTTTGAGAGCTTCTCCATGAACTAAAACCATCAACAATTCTAACTACATTAATTATTTGTAGACTGCTTAATACTTAGATTTAACTGTCTTAAAGAATTTCTTTTGAATTTATTATACATTATCTAACAGGCCTCAACAAAAACTGGTAATTCCTCAACAAAATATATTCGCAACACAACATAAAATGTCTGAAATATACATAAAAAAAATGAGTTAATCCTTTGACACTGGTGTCCCTACTTGACGCTCTAATTACAAGCAAAAATACGTTTGGTATTTTTTAGTTATAAAAAACAGTCCAATATTTATTTTAAAAAAATCTGTTAGATATAGATTATCGGAATTATATTTGTACTAAAATATAAAATCCAAATAAATAAAAAAACTTTAAATTTTTTTAAAATTCATAACTTATTAATAATTTATTTCGCAAATTAAAGAAACTTTAAAGATGAATAACTGCTTTCTTTAGATCTAAATAACTGAAAATTTTAAAAAATTATTGTTTTGAAGTAAGCTTTTTTCTGTGGCACAAATAATTGCCTTCAATGCAGAAAAAGATGCCAGTTTTTCATGCTGCTTTTCACAACCATAAGTTATTAAAATGATAAATATAATAATTTCACGTAAATTAATGCAAAATAATAAATAAAATATGAAAAATAAGTTTAATAAAAATTCTTTGTCAAACAGTTGTTAAGAAATAAAATTAACTGCTGATTAACTCATTTCACTGAAATAGAATTTTACATTACACTGAAACTAAACCCATCTTATTTTAATAAACATTTTGAAAATATTTATGAATTATCGATATCTAAACTGTTTTATTAATTTTAAAAATAAAATGCATACCTGCATGTTATGAATATCAACTGCTTCCAGAAAGAGTTGTCTACTCAACTCTTCTAAAGCTCGGATATCTTGCTTTAGCTGACTAATATCTTAAGGTTTTGAAGAAAAACAATGGGGTTTATTAATTAATATTAAAAAACACTTTTCAAGCAATATGAGTACAATTTTTAGGGAAGTAGACCTACATTTGTTTGTAACCATTGAGCGATTCTAAAAAATCAGTAACATTACATGAGCAGGGTTGCTACAGAAAAAATTTGAACAAAATAGTTGCGCTTTGTAGCCTGAAAGAACGAAAATAGTTGCCTAAATAAGAACAAAATTTCCTCAATAATAAGACTAAAATTTTATAAATGACTTAATTATCATATACGATGATCCATTTAGTAAAGTTAGTGGCAAATATGATAATTTTTATATAAACGTTAGTGAATAGAATAGTGAATAGCACTGAATTTTTATATAAAAGAAAAAGTATAGTTGCAGAAAATTAAAATTTTAATTACTAGAATTCATATAAAAAAATACTTTTTCTAAAAAATTTTCTCTCTCTCTCTATATATATATATATATATATAGATAGTGAAAAGTGATTACTCAAAATTGGAAATTCATGCATCGTAATATTGCATCTAAAATTGTTGTTTTTTTTTGTTTTTTTAAATCAAGCAGAATTTCGTAGCAATAACAGTTGAAATGGTGGTCAAGAAACAAAATAGACTTACAATGGAATCTGTGCAAATTTAGTGCATTAAAAAGTGATGACTCAAACTTGAAATTCAAAATTTTCAATATTCTTTATTTTTTAAGAAAAAAAAAATTCACTGTGTTCAGAAGCTTTTGCAGGCCGCAGGTTGTCAACCCCATTAATACTGAAAAACATCGCTATGAGTACAGAAAAGTCTCCCAATAGTCTCCTTTTCTTGAAAATAGTTGCTTTTTTAGCCTTGCAGGCAAAAAAAAAAGGTTGCCATAGTCACCTCAGGCCAAAAATAATTGCAAATAAGTCGCCTGCAGCAATCCTACATTAGTAAAATATAGAACATAAATTTACATGCGAACCA
The DNA here is from genome assembly GCF_043381705.1 of Parasteatoda tepidariorum. Taxonomy (NCBI): domain Eukaryota; kingdom Metazoa; phylum Arthropoda; class Arachnida; order Araneae; family Theridiidae; genus Parasteatoda; species Parasteatoda tepidariorum. The sequence goes on from NC_092208.1 coordinate 14,375,065, forward strand.
GAATAAAATTTAAAGAGTGGCATTTTTAATATTGGCAGAGATCCATTTCTTTTATTTTACCAATGAATAGCAGAAAAAATAAGCAGTTCTGAATAGTTAGAAAAAGAAGTATAATTAAAATTAAATGGAAGAAATGTTGCTCTCCTGTAAAACCATTAGAAAAAATTAGATAGTGAAGCACATCTCTGGTTTGCTTTAGGACAGCTTTTACATCCTTCTACTTTTTATAAATATGTATCACTAAAGCTGTTTAAACATTAAAAAAAAAAAAAAAACTATATAAAGATTCATTTGCAGTTATCAATTAGATATTAAGAATTTAAATATTGTATAGGCTAAATTTAATTAATTTAAATTAATTTTAAAAATCTAATAAGGCCATGGAAACAAATCGCCCAGTTAGAAATTATTTGGACCAGGGAAAATATTTTTGTAATTCTTATAGCATTAAACAAACTCCTTGAAAAAAAAAAAAACATTTCTATTAAGTATCACTAGGGTAATAAATTTTCCAATCAATTCTGCAAAATTTTATTTGTCTTAACTGCTAATACCTTTGAAAATTTCACAATCAAAAGTTTTTTAAAACGTTATTAGAAAGTACCCAAAATCTGCTCCACAATGGTATATAGAAAAAGTTTATAGCCAATTAGTGATTTTAAAAATAAACCAAACCTTTCCCACAAACCATAGTTCGAACTTAGTTTCTATGAAAATAATTAGAACCTTGAGAACTTTTATCACAAAATTTCAACACACAACAGTATATACTGAATTTGTCTGTGATACAACAAAATTATTTATAATCAAATGAAATAAGGATACTTTCAACAGAGCTGCTGGAGGATGTGGTAACACTTTTAAGCATACTCCAAATCCCAGATGTGGCATGAGACAAAGTTGACTGTTGTTGCTTTTCCCTTTCATGTAAAGCTAACCTGAAAAGAATATTCATATGTTCTTGGGCAGTTCATAAAAAAGTGTGAGCATAACACAGATCTAAATTTAAGGCTCTAACAACAATTAAGGTAAAATTTAATTCACAGAAAAAATTTAAGATTAAAATTAAAATTCTATTTAATAACAGCATTTATGTTCATAAGCCTTTGAGTAGGAGACAAAGTTATTATGCCAGGCTATCAAAAAGTAATAAGTTACATTTAAAAATTTCTATTTAATTACCCTATTGAAAAAAATTTATTTAAAGATCATTGTATTTGCACAAACTATGTCAAATTCAATTTCTTTGAATATTTTTAGCTGTTATAAGGCAATCAAATAAAACTGAGATCTGTTGTAAAATAGAGCAGTAACAATGGATATATTTTTCTTAAGAAATATAATGGGCAAATTACCTCTTTTTCTTTACAATTATCATATCTAAAGTCTGCATGACTTTTTTCTCTTGAGACTGAATATCTGACGGTGAAACATTCCTAAAATATAATTCCAACACTTAGTATTTTAAGTTTCTACAAAAAATGCATACAAATTTTAAGCTACTACAAAATTGTTTTAACAGACTATTTTAATATAATATTTTAATACTGTAAATATGTCAGCAAGAAAAACAGTAGCAAATTACCAACTCATAATCATAATCTAAGACTATTTAAAGAAAAATACTAGCACTTAATTCAAATTATCGTTTTTGTTTTTTTATGCAGTAAGTTTTTTAAAAAAAAAAAAAAAAAACTATAAAAAATTTATAAAGAATAAAGTGGAAAGCACATTAAATTGCAAATATGGTGATATATACAAAAAAAAAAATTGTTTAAAGAACAAACATTTTATACAAATTTAGATCTGAATTTTAATAAATCTTAAGATGGTTTTAGTCAGTTTGAAGTGTAATTTGTAGGAGAAATTATTGCAATGGAAGCAATATTTATTTACTTCAAACCTCATGGGCTACCTATTGTTATGAATTCTAGGATAGATTATTTTAAAAATAATCTATCCTAATAAAGTTTGTTATAGGATGTTTCTAAGTTTTTGTTAAAAATGCAACATTCTAATTTTTTTTTCTTTCATGAGACAGTCAAATTCTTTGACAAATTCAATTTTTCTGATGCGATAGGAATCTTGATGTTCCTTCATTCTTGATGCATATATGCTGGACCAAAGTTGGCCTCAAGAAAAATTATGAAACCGTCAAATCAGTATACGATTACTAAGAATTTAAAATAAACCAGAAATTTGTTTGAAAAGAATTATAATTTTTTTTACAGAAATCTGCCTAAATTAAAATTATATTCTTAATGAAGTAATTCAATTGATATTGCAAATAAAATTCAAGGGCAAAATATTCATATTTCTATTTATGAAATGTCAATGTGATAAATAGAAATAATTGTAAAACATATCATACCCATTCAAATAATAATTCAGAAATATTTACAACTTTCAATCTTGAAAATCTAAGTCGATATAATAGTCGATAAAAAAAAAACATTTCAAATAATAATAAAAAAATAAACTCTAAATTTAAAGATAAGATTAAGATGTATTTTTATCATTTATTGGAAAATATTTAAGATAACATTATGCAAACATAAAATATAATTATCAGGTCAAGTATCATGCTTCATACAATAATTTAAAATTTTAAATGTTAAGAACAGAGTGTGCAGCCAAACTTTTCAACAAAAAATAAGCACCTTAGCACGTAAAATATTTTTAAGCACTTTAAAAAAATATCATAACTAAGCAGGGTTGGTAAGTTTTTGACAATTGACGGTTTTAACATGTCAAAAAAAAACGTGTATAGTTTTTGACAATTGTCAAAAACTAGGAAATTTTGAAGGACGTAAAACGTATGACGCCTTCATACGCTACGGACCGTGGGTACGCCGAAATAGATTGGGGTTGAATTAATTGTGAAAACGTTGAATAGTGTCATTTTGTATAATTCCTGACGAAATTCAACATGGTAAAGGAAACATCTCATTTTGGAAAAAGGAAAATTAAGCACTTTTTAAAAACACCCAATGAAAAAAAGCACCTTTAAAGGCTTTTAAAACACGAAAATAAGCACCTTAAATTACATTTTAAAAATGCTATGCACCCTGAAGAATTAACAACTTAAAACATAATAAAGATTTTTCCATTTATTGACTGCATACTTTTAATTGATACAGGACAGACTGATTAAACAATACCTCATAAAATATGCCATTGAAGTATATGGGTAATTAACAGCACCAAATCCAGACAACAAGGCCATCAATGTCACACCAATGACTCCTATTCTGCTAATGCCTTGCTCAATGGATAATATACCTTCAAAACAAATAATAATTTAAATTACCTTAATTCAAACAGCTAAAAATAAGATATCAGATGCTAAATTCATTTGTGTCATTACTCCCTAACTGGCCAATAATCATATGCAAATCAATCTAAGACAAGGGTTGCATTGTTTTGGCAGTGGCGCAGTGTTTTTCAAATTACTGCGCCAAACCAAGCACTCGATGAGAGTGCTTGGTTTGGCGCAGCAAATAATTCAGAATGAATTTCAATGAATGAATGAATTAATTAATTTTTCTGCTTTATTCATGTTTTTTTTGTTGCTTTATTTAAGGATATGATTTTTAATATTAAATATCTTAAGATTGCCGAGACAATCATTGATAATTAGTAATCTTAAACTACATTAATACAAGAAAAATTAAAAATAAACTCATACCATGCTTGGGACTTAAAATAGGAAATGGATCTCCAATTTTCCAGAACAAATACATAAATACCAGCCATGAAACCACTGTCAGTGGTTTTATCAACTTTTTCTGCACTATAAAAAAAATTTAAAATAATGTTGTTGTAATACATATGCTGATATAACACAAAAATGTAATACATAAGTAAGGTCTAGAAATTAGCCATATTTAATACTTCAAAAGTAACTTTTCCCAATCTTTTTTAAAATTTTAAAGCATTTATATTTTTTATTACCATCAAAAAATTAGAATTATTTTGGAAAGAATAGTTTTTTTTTCTATTGTTGGCTTTGATAATGTAAGCATACAGTTTTTCCTTTCTTTAAAAAATTAATTTAAATCAGAATGTAATTAGGCAAAAGATTTCTATAAAAAAAAAGAGAGAGAAGACATAAAACAATAAAATTGGAATAATGTATTTGAAGAGGGAATGACACCCCTTTTCCCTTCATAAAAAGGTGAAACACAGAGCATAATCAGATACTTTTCTTTTTGTTGATTACAATATCCATAAACATAACAATGCATTTGAAAAACAATTTCAAAGATTATTTTGCAATCAGAATATTTAACAACATTTTTGTTTACATACTGCTTCATGTGGTAAAAAGTATCAAATTAGAGTACAGACTAAATTTAAAGCAAGTCTTGAACTTATTCAGATATATCACTAGCAGATTAGCAGGTTAAAATTCTCTAAGAATAATGGGATATTAGTAAGCTGTAATTAAGAATGTACTAATACATGAAAACAAAATCATTTTATAAGTATTATGAGACTCAGCAAAACTGACTATAGAAACCACAGTTCAAGTTATAAAACAAACAACTTTAACAAAATTAATTAATGAATGATCAGCAAATAGAACAAAGAAAATTAAATAGAATTGTTATTAATCCATACAATTAAAAATTTATGTGATCACTTTGTTTCCATTTCGAAAAGTACACAATAGAAACTTTTTTGCAAAGTGGTTATTTCAATGTGCTTAGAAACAGAACAAAAATTAGAAAATACTAATGATAAAAATTAGGAATAAAGGAAAAATTACAGGAGAATTAGAAGAGGAAATCATAGATTTGAGAAAGAATTTCATGCCTTATGTATTTTTCTCCCTCAAGACTTTACAACACTATCAATATTATTGGATATTAGATGAGAAATGGTTATTGATTTGACTTAACAGCTTCTAAATCAAACAATTAGCTTAAAATCATTTAACTAACAATATCATCATGTAATATATAAAATATATTTACAATATATTTTATAGATATATTTGTATAGTAAAATATGTTTATTTGTATAGTAAAATATGTATATTTGTATAGTAAAATTATATANATATATATATATATATTTGTATACTATGCAATATATATATATTTGCATAGTAAAAATTATTCATCCTTTGAGTTATTTTAAATTTTCATTAATGCGTAATTTAAAATTACACACTTTTTGGTGTATTAAATATATATATAAAAATACAAATAAAAAAAATACTGTCACCACAAATAATTACTTACCAAATCTAATATTACTTAAAACAAAGTAGCCAATATAAAAAGGCAACACGACGATCAACATAAAAAGTATAGCATATAATCCTAGTTTCCAATGAACATACCTAGAACTAAATCAACAAAAATAAGTAATCAAATATTTTAAAAATATTAATAACATTGAAACAGTACATATATATCAATAAAACAAAAAAATCTAGCTGCCAACCGGAAAAAAGACAGCTCTAACTATAAAAAAGAAAACTATTTACCAATATATTTAATTGTGAGTGTTGAATAAAGATAGTTTTATAGACAATTTATGTTTAAAAATAAAATAATCATTAGAAAAGAAATAAATTAATTTAATTTTTAATAAATGCATAGCCGTGACTAAATATATTTGTCAAAATATGTTGCGTAATAAGGCATTATGAGATTGATGTAAAAAATAACAAATAAATAAACACATTCATTTTAAAACCTTTATACAAATTTTATATAAATTTAACATTCAAATAGGTTTGGGTCATTGAGCCAGAATTTAGTTAAATTAACTATTCATTCACATAGCATCAGCTATTGTTTTAAAAATTAATCAACATTCAAGGATTAATTTGAAGTTCACGGAAATATTCTATATTATTTCCACCCAATATATATATATATATATATATATATATATAGCTTAT
>NC_092208.1:14380998-14405177 GCF_043381705.1 Parasteatoda tepidariorum
TACATATATATTACTATATATATATATAGTAATTTTGATTCATAAGTTCCAATGTACAAATTACAAACAATACATTCTCAGCAATAAAGTTTTTCAAAAAATTGTATAAAAACGAAATAAATCGCAAATTATCACAAAACTCAGCTTATCACAAAATTGACACCTTGAAGGAGTGTTAATTGACACATAATATGCAACATAACTATATTATGGATTTAAATATATTATGTAATTAGATTGCATACAATTCTTAATATAGGTTTAAAATTTTACATAGCTATTTTGTGTATTAATTATTAAAATTGCATGTGTATACTGAACGTAATTTTATATGCAATTTACTTTTTAAAAGATAAAAAGAAAGAGAAAAGAATTGTTGAAAAACAAATTTGAAAAAAAAAAAAAAAAGGAACCAAAACATCTTCCAGAAGATCCTAGCATATTCTTTTTAAAAAAGAGAAAAAAAGAGAGAGAATGAAATAAATCAAACTATTTCCAGTCACAATAGAAGACCCAAAGCTTTTCTAAGAAAGCAAAAGAGGCCCTCCGCTATCCCACCATGATAAAACCTCCTGCTATTTAATGGAGAAATTATTCAACAAGGAAATTTGTGTATTTATTATCCTAAATAGTACTTTGGTACATAAAATTAATAGTGCAAGATCTTTACCTGGAATGTAAAACATCAAGAATTTCAAATATGATTAACTCGAACATCGTACAGGAAAGAGAAAATGTAATGGAGAACATAAGTTGTACAAATACATGATGAACCTAAATAAATATTACAGACATAAATTAGCACTAAGTAAAAATCTATTACACAACTAAAGTGTTCACTAACAAGCTATTGTTTAGAACCCAGCCATCGGTATTAAACTGTCCAACTAGTTTATTGCACGCTTTGATTTAATGAGATTTCAGGAACAGGAAGAAATTTTCAATTAATGGTTAATTTAAAATTCAGTTATTACAAGAATAACTCGGATTTGAGGAAGATACTTTTATAAATTTGTGTAAAATTACTGAAAGTTTTCTATTTGATAAGTTAAATTATAAAATAAAAATTGTCAACAAATAAACAATAAAGATCAATTAGGAGAAAATCTTGAGAAATAAATCAAATTTATCATAGAGTATTTGTTAAAAATAAAATTTGCCCTTACTGTAAAACTAAAAGAAAGATCAAGTTAGATATTTTATAGTTTGCTGCCTTTTTTTAAAAGTAGTCTATTACATGTACATACTGTAACAAATAATATCCTGTTTTTTTTTCAGCCCACAAGATATCTGAGATTTGCTTATTAACATAATCAGGGGTCTGTCTAGGTTTTTTGAGAGGCACCAATTTTGTGAAAATTTAGACATAATTTGTGAAAATTAAAAATTACTATATTAAAAAATCAACACAAAAATATGGATTTATCGTTTCTTACGGGATACAAAAATAAAACTTTAAGAAAAAGTATTTTGTGAAGGCACCGATAAACATTAGTAAATTGGCCTGGACTACAACATTAAATAAAATGAAATACAAAGAAAATATTCAAAAGGAATTCTGCATATTCTCTGTTTTAATGCAAACTACACATTTTAAAAATAGGAAAAAAAATTCATAAAATCATATCATAAAATATTTTAATACTGAAAAAAAAAAATGTATACAAAAATCGAAAAGTAAAATATAAAACTTAGACAAGCTCATTTATTCTATTTATACTTTTGATTGAAATAAGTATAATGATTAATGTAAGATAAAAAAAATACTACTTAGTTTACATTATTTAATTAACTTTTTAAATAATCAGAAAATGGATTTGATAATGCTGTATTTTATTTTATGCACTTTTCGAACATCATCATTTTATTTTAATAGATATTTTTACATTAAAGCTGTGATATCCAAACACTTAAAAATTATATGTTCATTCAAAGAAATGAAGATTCAAAAGATTATTATTAAAAAAAAATATATGTTTAATTATATTATATTAAATTTAATTTTTCAGGGACATTTCCGTATTGTGATCTGCCACGCCACATAGATTTTAAACTGGTAAAAAAAATTTTAAAAAAATATGTAGATGTTTGTCTAGGGGTGGCTACACGTTATACCTTTCAAGTTGGTCCCTTGCTGTGGTGTTGTTTCAGTTTCTTGACGGCCGCTGCTCGAAAGTAGCGAAAACTTGGTGATTATTCTGTGAAAGATCAGGATACAAAGATGGGGAGATATCCATATCGTGATCTGTGGCAGAATAATCGCCAAGTCTTGGCAATTTCTGGGCAGAGGCCTGCAAGAAACTAAAAAAAAAATCCCAGAAACGGACCAACTCGAAAGGTATAACTCATAGCCACCCCCGGGCAAACATCTACATGTTTTTTTTTTAAAAATTTTGCGAAATTAAAATCTATTTGGCACCTTGGCAATTGCTGTTGGAGTAACAGATCGCGATACGGAAAGATCCCCACAAAAATCTCTCCCCCTCCCCGATGTGTACAAATATTTTAAAATCAATGTAAACGAAGAAGGGAGTTGGTCCCCTGTGATGTACTTTTTAGTTTCCTGCGGGCTGCTGGAGGATCAACTAGAGAGGTACAACTCTAAACCACCACAGGGTGAAAATCTGGGGAGATAACCACATCCTGATCTGTGGCAGAATAATCGGCAAGTCTTGGCAATTTCCAGGCAGCGGCCCGCGAGAAACTAAAAAAAAAAAAAAACCACAGAANAAAAAAATCACAGAAAGGTACCATCACGACATGTATAGCTCATAGACATGTATAGCTCATTTTTAAATTGCAATTTTAAAATCTATTTGGCACCTTGGCGATTGTAGTTGGCACGACTGATCAGGATGCGGAAATATCCCCGAATTTTCTGCCGCCGATCATGATACAGAAATCTTTTAAAAATCATATGCAAAAACAAAGAAAAGCAAAATATTATAGAGAAACTGTATTACCTCATAATCTCGGAACAATTGCTTCATGAAAAAAACCCAACCACCAGCAAAAAATAAAACCTGAAATATTATGATAATTAAACACAGCTTTAACTACAATACAAAAAATGCTTTAAAATTCAAAAACATACCTGAGTTACAAATACAATGAAGGTGTCTTCAAACAAAGCCATTTTGCTTTAGCTCAGGCGAGTTACAACATAATTAATAACGCTAAAAAAAATTCGTCATATGTATGTACATAATTTTTTAATCAACAATTTTAAATCTAACAAATTTCCATATTAAATGTGCTTGTAAGCAAATGTTTTTTTAAATCTAACGATTACGATGATATTTTTTTTTGTCACGAAGCTAAAGACGGGCATTGGCCGAGTGGTATCGCCCACCAAACGTTTCACAAAGCGTGAAGAGTCATTCTTACTGTATGAGATTCACGCACTTCTGATCAACATCTAGAGAAAATGCTAACCTGATTGGTAATTGGATGCATTTTTTTCGCGAAAACTTTGCAAATCAGCAGGTTTTCCAAGGTCCTTGAGAATTGATCCGTCAGCGAACCTCCGATATCTCCGGAGGTGCGTTAATAAAACTGAGGTGAGAACGAGGAAGATTTTGAAGGAACATTCTCACTGCCAGAAATATTTCTCAAGCCTGATTGGTGAATTTTTTATGAGTAAAAAATGTTTCACCAATCAGGTTCTTATTGGTATGAGGAAAAAAAAAGTTGAAGTACAGAATACTAAATTATTTACTTTTGTCCCGCAGTTATTTATTATTGTTTACTTTAATTATTGTCCCGCAGTGGACTGATCATTAAGAAACGGTTCCCAGTAGATCACTGAAGTCAAGTATCACTGGTTGCGGTCAGTGTGCGGGTTGGTGAAAACTTGGATCAATCTGCGTTGAGACCGAGGGTGTGCGGCATTGGTCCTCGTTAAACTGTTCTACCGTAAATTGCTCTGCTTCGCTTACAGGTCGTCGGGCTACCGAAGCGGAGGTGCCATCCCCTCCTCAGAGGATCAAAATTGCAACGCATAGTACTTTATCTGCAACGCACTACAGCTTCACAGCAGACTATTGGCGATTGTCAGTGGCGGTGTTAGCTCAGTGGTTTGAGAATTGGATTCTGGACCAGAGAGCCGGGGTTAAAGATAAATCACAAAATCAGTGATCGGATCTTTCAGCAATACCATGGGTACAGGTATCTAGAAAATTAAATTCCCCTTCAGATCTATGTCAAAATTGAGGAAGTGGCCTAACATGGCATGGGTTCGGATCATCCTTAAGAAAGACCCGTTTTCCAGACCATCGCCAATACTCTATTGAGAAAATTTAGTGTGACGTAAGTAAACTACACACCCACCTACAACGATCAGAGAAACATCCCTGAGGATAATCCAATTGCAATTTTCAGCAGAGAGGTTGGCTCCACCACTTTTGTAGCTCAACAACCAGTGCGTGAAGTCAAGCACTATATATTAGAAGAGTTTAACGAAAACCGATGCAACCCACTTCTCGTTCCCTTCCCAGACTGATCATCATCCCTCTCACTGAACACTGTCAATGATGCATGATTGCGGTGATCGACTGGTAATCATGCCTTACGATCAATTCATTCTGAGACGATGCGTATTTTAAAAAATAAAATATTTTATTTTCTCAGGAATTAAATTCTATCTTCACGTAAATAAACTTGTCAGATAAATATTTGTTGACATAAAACTTTGAAGTTAATATTTTTGCCTTTTTTACACGTTTCCTCTTTTGATGTTTAATTAGTCTCCCGCTGTACTCAGCTGCCAGCATGAACATCTTTCAAGTTTATCTATTGTAGGGAGCACTCTAGCCTTCACACCTATTTTATATGAAAACTAGCCAACATAGGACAATATAAGACCTCCAAACCTACTAGGGCTGACTTTACCACCCTCCTTAAATTCTGTCATAGAGTAGATCCCCACGATCGATATGTACAAGACAAGTACCAAAGTTGTGTGAAGTCATTGTGTTTCCGTCAGCCATGCAGCTAAGAGGAGGTGGGGGGGGGGATCCGGACCCTCCTATCCATACTTTTTTGAAACATTTTGAAGCTAAAAATTTTTTCTAATTTTAATTCAATTAATTTTTTTAATACTTCAATGATTTAGTTTTATTCTATGGGATCACCATCCTTACTACTTAAAAATTACACGTTGTGTCTTGCAACTACATATGAAAATGTGACGCATTTTTTCCCTCTTGCCAAAATTTACGGTGTTTTTGAATGATCTTTGTCCATTCTATAGTCTAATGTTCACATTAACTCCGTCTCTCAGCCCTTTATATTTCTAAACTAAATCTTTTAATTTTTTGATGGACACGATACGTATCAGTTTTCTTGTGTATTTACAGTTATTTGTGCCCTCTGATTATGGCAGGAACTACACATCGCAAGCCAATGGTTTTGTTAAAGTGTGCTTAAAATATTTAACAGCAAAACATTGAGCGTACCCACAGTCAGCAATTTGTCATTTAAATATATATATATATATATGTTTTTTTTTAACAATTAATTCTCAGGGTATCTTACTTGATTAAATAATAAAAATAATGTTTGCTAATGATCCACTAGAGGTACAATGGGATATTGATATTGTTAAAGATATCATGCTTAGTAATGATCTGAAGACAATACTTGCCGATCCTAAGGACAAGCATCCATCTAATACTTATTGATAAGTCCTATTACAAATTTGAGCCGTGATGGCTCAGAGATAGAACGTTTGCCTTTAAAAGGGGTGAACTGAGTTCGAATCCCAGCAATCGCTAGTTGATTTGAATTCCGCATTCACCTTGTACCGACCACAGAATTGATGCAAAATATCCCCAATGGTAGACAAATGATGGGTTAGAGTCAGTTTGCCGTCAGGCTATTCGTGGGAGGTTTTACTCTCCATTCAACACAAATGGGGGTTAGTTCCAACAAAAAAGTCCTCCACGAAGGCAAATTGCTCCCAATGCTTGATCCAGGAGTTCCCTTGTCTTCTGAATCGGGTTCAAAATTACAAGGCTACGGAGTTTAACATTAGTAGTCATAAACCTTAAAATTGTGTCGGCTTTTCAATAATGGTCATAAATATAAAACAAATTTGTGTGAATTCAGACCAACTTTCCTAGGGCTGGCCGGATTTAGTACAAGTACCGATTTCAGAAATTCTAGAAGATGAGTAGTCCAAAAGCATCACATTTTATGACACATTTACGTATTAAACAAAAGACAAAACAAAACTTTTCGAAAATTCTTTATTACTTTCCAAGTTACTTTAAGAAAGTTTGAAATTCCATTACTCAAAAATTAATCTTCTTTTATTATGAAGATTTGTTTTATTGCAGATAATTTTGGTACACAATTAAGTTTTCTTGATAACAACTTTAACATTGAACCCTTCAGGGTTATTCAAATTCAGAGATTATGTTCATGAAATATGTTATTCTAAATTTTAATATTGAATAGTAGAAATATAAATTAAAATACAACCGAATTGGAGAAAAAAAAACCTTAATGACTATAAAAAAAATAAAAACTTTTTATACATGAACTACAAAACCATTTTTGCCTATTGCACATAAGCAGGTGGATGACATATTGACATTAGTTAAAGAAACAACAGTTTTATCAGGTTTAGAGCCATTAAAAGTCAACTCTAGTTGCCACTTAACTGAATTTCTCCATGTCTGTCCAAGAATTTTTTTATCACTTGTTTCATTGTTTATAATTTTTCTCCTTGTAGCAAAAACTGGGATTTTACAATTTTGAGACATCTTTTTGAGTACAGTGGCTATTTGAGTATAAAATTTCAGTAAATTTTGATGGTGATTCACATATTTCATTTTGTCACTCCAATAAAATGATGTCATTCCATCAACCATTAAAACAGTCTTATAATTCTCCAAAGATAGCAAAGTTTCTAAAGAATGCAGAGTCACCAAGAACTGCTCGCTGTTGAAACATTTGATAATTTCCAGACACCTTAAGCGTTCATTTATGAAAACAGACATTTCTTCAGATTTGATGCAAGTTGATTGACGCATAAGTTTTATTCGTGTTTCAAGTATAGTTATCAGCCTTAGTAAATCAAAGCGACAATCATTATCAATAAAGATGACTCTTAAGTTTAGACCATCTAACATCAAACCTTTCCAGTTATCCGGTAAAATGCAACGAGCTATAAAGTGGTAGAGAAGCTCGGTTTTCCCTGCTCCTGATTCCCCATATATTTCAACTATATCTTCGGGCTTCAAGGAAGGAAATAAATTCTTTTCAAGATTGTAGTCAGTTAAAACATTGGTATATCTGGAAAGAAACTAAAAACATTTTTAATTAATAAACAGTAAAATAAGAAGAAAACAAATTATTACAAAATTTTCCCTTTAAAGATAACTGATTCTTTATTTTAAGAAACATTAATTTAAAAATAAAACATGGAATTTTAATGATTTGCAAGACAGTCAAAACATTATATATTATTAATAAAATTAAATAAAAACGAAACATTTCAGGAAAATTTTAGCAAATGATGGTTAAAGAAATAATAATGTACCACAAATAGGATGAAGCAATGTTACCTCGGATCCTTGTTATCCTTTAAACAATTCCACTGTTCTGTACCCTCCAGATTTGTAGCCTTAATTTATTTACATCTATTATCGAAACTTTAAAACATCCCTTTTTCATATCAATTCAACATTAAAATTTGAGCCATACAAATATTGAAAGAAAGGATTTATAGTAGATGTACATAATAATCAGACCCTGATTATTAAATAGATTTGTAGAGACTAGGACTGAGTTACTATTGTTTAAATTATATAACATAGCTTAGTATTGAATTTTTTATTAATATTATAATATTATATTATTTATAATATAAGTATATATTTAAAATATATTAATATATTATTACTAAGTAAATTCTTTGCATTAAGTTTAAATATAATTTCAATTTCATATAATTTTGCCCCATATGTAAAGTATTCATTGATCCCAACCTCTAATATATATTATTAGAATTCTTATAAATAATCAAGAAAAGAAATATGTACAATCTAGGATACAAACTAATACTTAAATGAGAAAACAAAACAAACAAAACTTCAGAATTCATTAATAATTAGAAAGAGATTGAAAATATCAAAACAAGTGTGATTGCCAAAAGAAACTTAAAGAGTGAAAAATGGCACTTAAAAATACCTTCAAATTTCAGACGGTTATCAAACTATTATATTTTGATAGTTATATAATATTCATAGTAGATATGTAAATCACATATACACATACATACATACAGTAAGCATTTGTATATATATATGCAATTTTTTTAATCTCTTTTCTCAATGATTATTTGTCAAATCATGATAACATATTCATTTTTCCTTTTTTTAAATATTAGTTTAATTTCAACAGAGCATACTTAAAGGCTATTAAGAGCTATTTTCAAAGGGCATATTTTTTTTTTAAATGTTTCTAAAAATTAGGGACTCCAGATAGTTATACAAATGTATGGAATACTATATGGCTATCAACTACATGTAAAAATAAGATTATCTTGTAATAAATTTTCTGTAAAAAAAAATTCAACACAGCCTTTTTAAATTTAAGAAGAGCTTCAAAAACCTTAATAGCTAAAATTAATTTTAGCTATGTTTTAACCTAATCTTAAAGCATCAATTATTTAATATAAATGACAATAAGTATTCACATCACAATTACAGTGCACAAAGAGATTAAAAAAAAATCTTTGTTTAAATGTTCAGATCTTTAAGAACTGAGTGCAATATTCAGAGGCCTTAAATGTGGTTATTAATTAATGTAATTGATATGTGTAGTTAAAAAATCAAATGCAAAAGTATACTTTCTTTAAATAAACAAATTTTTCTCCCAACAGATTTTGGTTTTTGACAATAAAACAGGAAGGGGTGGAAAAAAACATGATTCGGAAAAAAAACAGTGCCAATAGTTTCGTCCAAAGAGAAGTCGGAAGTTTGGATTCCTAATAACTATTTTCCCTTTTTGAGAATTTTGTTATATCTCGGGAAGTTTAAGTGAATGGATTTCCTAACAATAAAATTCATTTAAGCAAAGATGATTCAATGTAGATTTCAAAATAAATATTTATTCAATATTTTTTATTTCCTTTAATAATGGCCAAAAATTATGAATTGTAAGGTATACAAATTTTTGCCTTACTTTAAGCTTAGAAATTTTAAATAATAAAAAAGTCGAAGATTATCTTACATATTTTTTATGGCCAAAAATCCAAATCCATCAGGAAAAAAATATGTTTATGCAAAGAATGTATGATATAGTAATGCAAAATATTTTTTTGCTCTAATTAATTAGCACAATTGAAGTCCCTCTTTTGAACCTCTGAGATATTAATCAATACATGAAAATTCAACCATTAGAACAAAACTTATTCAGGATGATATCTTTTTTCCTTCGTGCACAGGCACCAACCAATAAAATTTGGCATTTCAGCACAGATTTAAGAACAGTACTAAGATTAATAAAATGATGTTCACTGAAATACATTTTCAGATTTTAAAATAAAGAAAGTTATAATATTTAAGAACTAAATGATAGTAAAACAAACTATGTTCAAAGCAAAATTTATATAAATTTGTAACAAAGTAAATTGTAATCCATTTCAATCTAAATAAATTATTAACAGCAAAAATATATGAACAAACAGTTTCAGCTAAACAAATGGTTATTCTTAGAAAAAATGTACCACATGAGATAATTTTTTTAACAGAATAAATCAAAGCTAAATATTTTTTTAAAATATTATGGAAATAAAAAAAAATAAAAAAAATTTAAAAATATTTTTGAATAACATGGAAATATGGAAGATTTTTAACATAATTAAATATTTATTGCAGAATAAATGAAGAAGTATAAATTAATTGATGACATGAAAATATACAATATAAATAGAAAGAATAAAGATTAAATCTAATATCCTCATAAGTTTAATTTCAGTTGCAGCAATTTAGTTCAACTGCAAAGGTTTTTTAAGTTAACTTTTCATCTATGCATTTTTAGAGTTATTTCTTATTCTTAAATTTAATATAGAATAATCACAAAACGCAATTCCACTAAAAAATTTCAAATTTCAAAAACGTTATGATAGATTTATGATTTAGAACAAATAATAGTATACTACAAAAATCTGCTTCCATCAGTAACTAACTATTCAGGTATTTTTTTTTTCAACTAATATTTGTTCCAAAATGTTATAATTAAAATACTTAGACTCTTTTTGTGTTTATTGCACCTTTTGCGTAAGAAAAAAAGTCAACTTAGAATTATTGATGTAGTTATAGACTATACATCAGTGATTTGGCCAAAGCACTATAATGCTTCAAATGCAATAAAAATTGCAAGGGGAGACATGAAAAATATGTTATTAAGCGTTCAAGAAACACATAGTTTTGCAGCATGAAAAAAAGTAGCATATTACCAACATTATAACCAAACTATAAATATATAATTATAAAAAAAAAAACTTTTTCTTCTTCATTCTTAGCTGAAGAAAACAATAACTCTGAGTATCATATCAAATTGTAGCTTTTCTTTGCTACAAGTGCTTGATCTGTTCTAATTAAAGCCTTTATTTTTCCAATATTACTCGTCTCTTGGTTTGAAATTCTTTGTTTTAGATGTTACATATTAATAGATCAATAAAGGTAGAAAATTCAAATTTTAATTTGGGACCTGCTTTTAGTGGAAAGGGAACCAGAAATTTAGTATTGGGTTCTAAGGATTCATAGTTTCCAAAGTCTAGCGGTATCACTCATACATTGACATATCGAGTGTTCTTAAAACAAGGTGCAGCTAGATTTTTTAACAATGTGTGCAGATAGATTTTTTAACAAAAAATGAGCACCTTTTAAGTACTTTTTAAGCACTTAAAAAATATTTTTAATCACTTTCCAAAAAAAAAAAAAATTCATAATTAGGATCTGTACTGTAATAAAAGTTTTATATTTGTCTACCATTTAAAGTTTTTAATTTATAAACATAAAATTCAAAAACATTTTCAAACACTTTACATAATCATGATAAAATAACTAGTTTTTGATAAATATTGTGAAAATCATGCATTTTCTGTAATTTAGAACGACAATCTACACTGCAGAGAAAAACACCTCTTCTTAAAAGATAGAAAATTAAGTACCTTTTACAAACCCAGAATATAAAAAGTCCCTTTAAGGGCTTATAAAAAATGTAAATTAAAAATAAGCACTTTTTAAAAACGCTGCGCACCCTGTAAAATGATAGACCAATTGAAAATCGATTAAGGAAAAATGGTGGGAGATAGAAATGCATGGTTTGTTATGTTTATCATTGAAAACCAGAATATTTTGTTTTGCCAAGTAATAAACATAGCTACATAGTTTAGGAACAGATGGCGCCTCTGATCGGAGAAATTATATAACAATGATTTATTTTCCATGTCAATGCTATTCTAATAGAAATATTTGCACAGGTGTCTATTAGTTTTGATGCTTGGCTTTGTCAATTTGTGATTTACAAATTATTTCTGGAAATTGTAGGCATTGAGAAAATATTTTTTAAAAAATCCTTTTTGTTCAGTTGGCATTGATTAACAACCATTGTGTTGTACGTGTTTATTAAAATCCAGCTAAAAGTGCCCTGTTTACAATCACGTCTATTAATAACTTTTTCATTATATCATTCATTATATTCAGAATATTCTGCTGGTTATGCTGAATTAGTTAACAAACTTAGTTATAATTTCTGGAACTTTGTGAGAAACACACCTATTTTTCAAAGCAGAACATAACAAGTTTTATCTTCTGTTTTTTCTTCTTAATTTTCTATTCTAAGTCATTCCTGGGACAACTTGTATGATAACCATCAACAATTATTAAATAAAATGAGATATTGCGTTTACAATTATTAATGTGTTGTATTACACTTCATAAATGAATAAATAATCATAGATTTAATTAAATAAAAATAAGTATTAACAGTTTTTCACTTTAATCTAAGTCACAAATGTTTTGTAAAGAATAAGAAGGTTTAAATTTTTCATGTTTATAAGTTTATTTTATAAGTTGACTACTGATATTTGTCATACAGTTATATAAATGACATAAGTTTTTCATAAAATGAAAAAAGAAACCAAGTATTAATAAAATCAAATAATTTACCAGATTATAATAAATCATTAAGATAAAAATCAACTCAGAGCACTTCTCAAGAGGTGTTAGTAAAAACGTAAACAGCAGTAAATTTTTAATGCTATTCATGATTTAGAGTACCTCTTTATGCAATATACTGTTCTATTTAAAAAAAAGTAAAAAACATTGTCACTATAATCACTTTTTTCATTGAATTTTAGGGCATCAGATTATCTTACACAATAAATTTATGTGAAAAACTATCAACATGGTGTGCATTACATTATTTCGATAATCCTACACTTCAAGTGTAGAAAAATAGAGTTTATTGCCTTATTGTTAAATATTTTATAAAATGCCAGAATATTGAGAAATTGTTCTAAGGATAGATAAACAAGTTAAATTACTTACTGTAATTTATTTTCTGTTAAAATAATAGCAATTTTTTTACGTTACTTTTTTGAACATGAATCAAATTACTATTTTTTGAAAAACAATTCAAAGTAAAATAAAACTTATCCATGACAGCCATTTGTTAAAGATATTATCAAGTAACTATCCTATTTAAACTTCATACTATTATTTTTAGCTGTAAATATATAGACACTTTAAAAAAAAAATCTTTTTTGGTTTTACATTGCTTTGATTCACCTCATAAATCCCCAAAATTGGCTTTTTTGGTAAGAAAAAGTATTTTTAAAGAAACAGAAAATATGAAGAAAACTTTTGCAATAATCAATGTTATTTCTGGTCATTAGATGGAACTATATAATTACTCTAAACTTTTGGTTGCGAATATAAATTTAAACTTAATTGTAATCTGAAGAATAGATCTTAAAGTTTAGAACAAGTGTTATGCTTCCACCTTTTGAAAAATGCCGTATAACAAACTACAAAGATTTGATAATTACCTGAGAACCTTTTTCTTCAATGAATGTTGCCATTGCTTCATTTACTGCCTATTAGCCATCTAGAACAAATATTATATAAACACATTTTAGTCATATATTATAAATTTATTTGAACCTATAATGAAAAAAAAATTAATAATTCATTAATTAGAGTTCTTAAAGATTTATTTTAGATGACATAAGAAAAACCATGTCATAAAAAGTTCAGAATAACGGAACATTTATTCAAGATAGTCAATAAAATTACTTTTTTCTAAGAATTAAGGAACTTTGCTGGTAGTGATATATTTAGTCTATCCAAATAAACTCTTTAAAAGAGTTAATTTACTGTAATTACTACTAAAGTAACAACAAAACAAATTCCATTAAAAGAAACTTTTTTATTTATACCTTTTTTTTTTATTTTTAAATCATACTAAACAGGTAAAAAGCATAGGATAAATGCACTATAGAAAAATAGAATTAAACGCATTAGCAGTATTACAAAATAATGCGGTTTTTATCAAAATGTGACAATTACAAAAGAAGAAATATAATTTTGAGAAAACTGGAGTATACCTTATTAAAATTTTAAAATGAGAATTTTTCGTTTCGTAAACAATTAAAAGAATGCAGGGTTTGTATATAAATTTGACAATTTAGGGATTTTTAAAATGCAAATACAGTGAAATCTCCTGTTATGGACACTCCTGCAAAACGGACATATTTTTAATTCCCCGGTAACCTTCCATGAATAAACCATTATGTACATTCTCAACAAAGCGGACACTCCCGTAACCAGACGCGGACAGTCATTTCTACCCTGAAACGTAATTTTCCATCTTTTAAACCGGACACTACTTTTTCTAACTTTGAAAAAAAAATATTTCTGCTTTAAATTGCAAGGAAAAAAATACAACTTTTAGACATTTTTAAAACATGTTTATTTTTTTGCCTTATCCAGAACTAAAAATATTGTTAAGCTATTTCACTACTAAAGAATCAATCTTTCTCCTATCATCCTGCCTTATCGTTGTAAAGAAAGGAGAGAAAATGATACTGCTCTCCTGAAATAATTCGGACAGCGGCATCTTTTGATCCTTTCATCTGGACCACACAGGTTAAGACCCCTTAAGTTAAAATGACATCTCTTAAAAGCTCTCAATGCTTCGTTACCATTGAAAATTTCTTTAATTTTCTTATCAATTTGAAGACTGGAGTAAAAAATAGAACAGAAATATAATCTTTGATGTGTTCATATAAATGCAACACTTACTCAGACACTTGATAGCTGATCATAGGTCCTCATAACTTAGCTGTGAATGACTGTGAATTGTGGGAGGTTTACTTTCAAGAAGGAATTAATCATGTTCCCCATCCAATGATAGGTAGGTGTAAGGGGATGTTACACTTTACATTTACCTAAAAATTGAAATCGACTGACGACTATAATCTCCTATTCCATATCATATGTCTGACTTCAGTATCTGTGCTAATAGGAAAATTATATTAATTTATCTGTAGCTACATCTAGAATTATGTATTTATATGAAACTTCTTTATATATTCTTTTTTCTCTTTTTTAAAGCGTAAAGAAATATCCTTGTAGATAGTTATTGTAAATTAAATTATTTCTACATCTTTGAAAATATTCTAAAAACAATTAACAGTGCTAAACTTCGTTATTAGGGTACCCTTCCAGTAAGCGGACAACTCTCCTAAACGGACAATTTTTTCGGTCCCTAGAATGTCCCCTTAATTGAGGTTTTACTGTATTTCCATAAGAAATATGTTTAAAAAAAATTAAAGTATTAGTATAAATAACAATGAAGATTTAAGGTAAATAAATGTTGAAAATTATTAGAAAAAACAAAAATGCACAAAAATTATGATTATAAAATACACACAACACAAATGTAATTATGAAAACATAATCTGTAAAATTTTAAAACTATTTCCAGAGTTTTGATAATGATTTATAGAGAAACTTCTAAAAGAAAATAACTGTTCAAGAGTGGAAGTTTACTTTATTACACTATATTTTATAAAAAGTTAAAATTTGTTTTTGCCTGGAAACACGCTAAGGGGTCTAAAGGGGAAAAACTAGTTATATTTCTAGTAATATTCTCTTTTCAGCTTACAGTAACAAGGCAAGGTACTTTCGCATCAACATGATACAAGTAAATTAAACTATTTTTGTACAATTATTATTAAAAAAAAAAAAAAACAGAACGGCTNCTCTTTAAAAGAGTTAATTTACTGTAATTACTACTAAAGTAACAACAAAACAAATTCCATTAAAGGATATATAACTCTTTTATTTACACCTTTTTTTTCATTTTTAAATCATACTAAATAGGGAAAAAGCATAGGATAAATGCACTATAGAAAAATAGAATTAAATGCAATAGCAGTATTACAAAATAATGCCTTTTTTATCAAATTGTGACGATTAGAAAAGCAGAAATATAATTTTGAGAAAACTGGAGAATACCTTATTAAAATTTTAAAATGAGAATTTCGTTTCGCAAACAATTAAAAGAATGCAGGGTTTGTATATAAATTTGACAATTTAGGGATTTTTAAAATGCAATTATTTCCACAAAAAATATATTTAAATAAAATTAAAGTATTAGTATAAAAAACAATGAAGATTTAAGGTAACTAAATGTTGAAAATTAATAGAAAAAACAGTAATGCACAAAAATTATGATTATAAAATACATACAATACAAGAAATCATTTGTAATTATGAAAACATAATCTGTATAATTTTAAAACTATTTCCAGAGTTTTGATAATGATTTAAAGAGAAACTTCTAAAAAGAAACTAATTGTTCGAGAGGGGAAGTTTACTTTATTACACCATGTTTTATAAAAAGTTAAAAAAAAAATTTGGCTGGAAAAACGCTTAGGGGTCTAAAGGGGAAAAACTAGTTTTATTTCTAGTAATATTCTTTTTTCAGCTTACAGTAACAAGGCAAGGTACTTTTGCATTAACAGGATGCAAGTAAATTCAATTATTTTTGTACAATTATTATTAAAAAAAAAAAAAAAAGAACGGCTGTCACGTGTCAAAAAATAATAGCAAATAAAGTAAAATAAATAGCTATTTTTAATAGTGGCGTTAAAATTTTAACGTTCTTGAAAGTGGATGATAATCTGGATGCCATGATAAAAATGCCAGCTCACGCTTATGATTACTATTCTCTAAAAATGATAAAAAAATATCTAATACAATTAACGAATAATAACGGATAAAGAAAAATCGGAGTAAGTATAACACGATAATCATTGCATAACTCAGTAATAAATTCACAACAGCGTCAATATTGAGCATAAAGAAATACATGAAAAGATTGAAGGAGATTACTCGATAAAATAATACCAAAAATAAATCGTCATGAAAATACTTGAAATTAATGCATCAAAAGCAAACAAATATCAAAATGTAATTGTCAACTAACTAAAATAAAAATCTAAGTCGGCATAGCAGAACTTGTTTTAAAAATTGTGGATATGGGAATTAGTCTCAGAGCTTTAGAAGTAATTTAAAGTGTGCTTATAGCTTGCAAAGTAGAAGCTTATTTCTGTTCGACTAAAATTATCGAAATTCATGCTGGAAAGCCCAGTGATTTACACTATTTTTGCATGACGTTAAGATCATGCATTAATGAAATAAAACTGAAAGGATATGTAGATTTACGGGATATGTTTTTTTTTAATTACAATAACTTTACGAAATGATTTCACAAAATGCATGTAGTTCTACTGCTATTTTCTTACTTTAATTTCTTACGATATAAAATCTTTGAAAAGATTTCGGAAAATTACCTTTCTTTTTTATAGAATAATTTTGTTGAATTTTTATATGTGTTGAAAAGATATTTTACCCATTTCAGTGGAACGCGATTTATTTAATAATTGTTACAATTTGGAATCTTTTCGTCAATTGTTAAAAAAGAAGAAATAACGAAGAGAATAAACTCCAGATATTTTTTTTATCTGATGTAACATACAAAAATGCAGATCTAAAATTATTAAGATTAATTAACAATTTTGAAGGAAAAAAAGGCGTTGTCAGGAATGAATGTTGTTAATTTTAGTCAAATTACTTTATTACGATAAATAAAAAAAATAGTAAGGGAGAGAGGGATATCTTTAAATTTATAAACACGAAGCTTAGTCAACCTCAGCCATTTGCCTGAATGCTGCTTTCAAAGAAAGGTATTAATTGTTTTTAATTCTTGATTTAAAGATAATAACAATTACAGCTACAGGTTATTTTTTCCTTATTGTTTAATTTTTACGAATATTTTAACAAGTTGTTATTTTGATATTTTTATTTTAGTATTAGAATACTTCTTTAAAAGTGCTTTCTCTTATAGAACTATGTGATAATGAAGCCTTTAAAAAGAGATGAAATGGAAGAAGCAGTAAAAGAAACTAAGCGAAAACTCCTGAAATAGTAAAGGAAGATTCAAAGAGCGGAATTTAAGCTTGTTTTAGAGCACAAAATATTATCAAGACATGCAGTAAAAACGTGAAGTTATATAATTATTGTATCAGGTGAAAATGATCATTATAATGAGATTAATTGTAGTAGTAAGATTAACTATTCTACAACATCCAATTTCTCCATTGCCTAGTACAATAATAATAAACTGCTTTTCTTATTTGTTTCTTACTTATTAAAAAAAAAAAAAAAAAAAAAAAAAAAAAAAAAAAAAAAAAAAAANAACTCTAGACGATTTGGCATCTTTTCTTATTGCGACGGAGTGAAGTTAACCAAGCTTAAGGACAAAGCATAAATGTTTGATTCTACTTTGTCCAAAATCTAAACAAATACCAGTTTTGAGACATGTTTGTTGCTCTATAGGCAAAACTTGTTACGTGACAGAACCGGTTAAGCTTCTTTTCTAGCTTCGAATAACAACGAAACGAGGCAAACATTTACATAGAAAATTATACTGTCAAGAGACTCCTCGTAATTCTATTCGAACATTAGTTAGTGCGACACACACAAAAAAAAATGGCGTTGAATAGATAAAGTAGTTTCT
The DNA here is from genome assembly GCF_043381705.1 of Parasteatoda tepidariorum. Taxonomy (NCBI): domain Eukaryota; kingdom Metazoa; phylum Arthropoda; class Arachnida; order Araneae; family Theridiidae; genus Parasteatoda; species Parasteatoda tepidariorum. The sequence goes on from NC_092208.1 coordinate 14,399,104, forward strand.
GATACGGTGTAATAGTTTATCTTAACAAAAGAAGGATGACAAAATTTTTTCACTTATCACACATTTCTCCTATTCCAAGCTTTGCTTCATACACATGACGGATCTCATATTGAACTAAAAATATATTTATTTCCAGCTCAGCTAACGCAATTGAAAATGAAAATAAATTATGCTTGTCATTCGACATATTTTCAGACTAAACATTGAATTTAAATGGGGGTCAAGCAAATCGTAACCAGAAATATTTTGATTGCTTTTTGCGCAAAATAATAAAAAGGGGAAAATCCTTCAAATTATTTTTCAAGATATTAGCTTAGATAATGAGTTATTTTTCTCCTTTAAAAGCTTCTTGATCTTATTTACGCTTTGTTGAATCCTAATCCGACTTTATTGAGCAGCAAAAATAAGTAAATCTCATTACTCACCACTCAAACAATATTCGAAAAACCTCACTGTTTTAATTTTAACATCTTTTACTTACCTTTAGCTTACTTTCATGCTTATTTGTGAGGTTTCAAATCTTCTAATCAAAAATTTAACCACTTTTCCTAAATACTTAAGATTCAATGTTGGATTCCTATGTCGAATGACAATACAATTTTCAATAATTTCCCTTACAAGCAAAATTTTTAACTAATCGAAAATGAACCATTAAAGATTCGCCATAATATTCTATAGGGAGTGAAAGATTCGCCATAATATCCATATCTGTAATTCCATATGAATAATTTCTGCGAAATTCATAATAGTCATACATCGATTTAAACTCATGTGATAAATAAATAATGAATTTTTCAACCTTTATTATTAAAATTACTCCTTTCACTTTCTATGAAAGAAATTTTACATTGCTCAACGGCGTATGCCTAGTTAATGTTATAAAAAGTTTAGTTATAATTGGAATTGATAACATGTAAAATTGATCAGAAAGTTCACTGCTTGATGTAGTAATGATGAATAAGCAAGCAAGGGCCTAACATATAAAGGAAGAGGCGTAAAAACCAGATTCGTTATTCCAAAAATAATATTAATTTTCTTTATCATCTATTGTGTGTTTAGTTATACTAACGAAACACGGGCAATTTTTGCATAAAGGAAAAGCATACAAACGGGGCCATTTTCATTCCAAGTAAATCTCGCTAATTTTAAACATAAAAAATAAATATTTGTATTTTTAACTTACACGGTTTGCTATAAAAATGCTCAGTTAGGTTTTTTAAATGTCAGGCACAATATTTTTGGAATGAGAAATGCTTGTTTTTATAACTGATATTAAAAGTGCATGCATTTCTGAATAGAGCGGATTTTATGGTTCTTTTCTCGAAAAGAGCTGTCCTTTTTAAAAGAGGAAAACTTCTAAATTGGACTAGAGCTTTTTATAAATTTACAACATACAAACGATTAGGATTTGAAAATAAAATTTCTGTTCAAATTCTTCCTTTTCCTAACAGTGCAATCTTTAAATTTAAAAACTGCGTAGTGTAACCTTTAATTGTAAAAATTGTTTGATATTACACCTGTAAATAAAGGAAAAAATCATCTGAAAATCACGTCACAGTTTTTCGAAATATTTTAATGGAAACCACATTATTATATTTTTCATATGTTTTATACGTAATTTTTGATATGTTTGCAATCATATGTCGTAATCGATCAAAGTTTACATTCATAAAAAATGGATTAAAAGAGGATTTGCAGCGCCATCTGTAGGACTTCGTTTTAATTAAAACCAGGACATCTGGCAAGAAAATTTTTGCCTTGAATTTGATAAAGAATTAATCATTCAACTTTACGCTTACTTTAATCATTCAACAGTTTTATGTATTCGAAAACGGTTAATCTAATTTAGGACTTCCAACATGGTTAGATCTATATCCAGCTAAACGCTTAATTTTTTTAAAAATGAAAATCCAAGATTTCAAAATAATCAAAGGGGCCGGCAGCGGGGTGCAAGGGGGTGCACTTGCACCCCCCTGGCTTTTTAAAAAAAAACAATTAAAGAGATACAGAAATTTTTTTTTATAAAATTTTTTTATTAAACATATTTTTATGGAAAAACAAATAATTAAGTAATTATTGATACATAACAATTAAAAAATTGTTTAATCAAACAAGAATTGTAATCGTCTTGTTTGCTGTCCAAATCTGTTTATAACTTTTTCAATGAATTCTGAGTCATCTTTGATTCTTTTCTTATGCACACTGAGCATTTACAAACGTGGCAGATATCTAAGCTATATTTTTAAATTTCATTTAATAAAATGTAAATAATATTATATTTTCTATTAGTTATTCAGTTTAACAAAGGTGTATAACACAAGCTGACTTCTCGCAACTGTAAAACTTCATCAACACAACTGTTTGTAGTTATTTGTGTTTCAAAGTCAGTAGCTATGCCAGCGCGATCGCCTCTGGGCAAAATTTGCAAGTACAAGAAATTCGTACTTTTTTTTAAATATCTTGCTAACATAGAAGAAATATATCTTGAAAAAATGAACAGATGAAAGTATATGTAATAACAAAACAAAATGTAATAGCAGAATATTTTAATTTTTTTTCGGGGGGAGGGGAGGGTAGTTTGTTAGAGGGTTGCACCCCCTTTTATATTATTCTGCCGGCGCCCTTGAAAATAATTATTTTATTTGAACAAAAACTTTTATAAAATATATAATTTCTGCTTAAGCATACTGACTAGGAATTTCATAGAGCTGAAAAAAATATTTGTTTTGAGAATGTTTAATAGTAATCACGATAAAATTAAAAAAAAATCTAATTATTTTAAAAACTAATGGTAAGACTAACCACAAGAAAAAAAAATCAATAAAAAGTATTAAACTTGTTTGCTAAAATCGTGCATGTAATTAGAAAAGTAAAACTCTTGTCTGACTAGTATTAAATAAAATATTCATTTAAAAAAATTATACAGTTTTCTCTAAGCATTATATACTACGTTAAAGCAAGACCAAGTTCTTTCTTTCTTGTTGTAACTTTTTTTTAAACGTTAATTTATAAGATTAATCGAGTTAGTTTAGAAATATTTTTAATATGATTGCATATCCTCTAACTGCTACAAATTTCCCGCAGTTTCGCGAAATATTTTTCTTGGGGGGGGGGGACAAAGGGAATGTATAATAATAATAATAAATTATGATTAAAGGAGTTTTGCCCGACGCTGCATATGAACACTTTAAACAGACTTAGGGGCTCCGCTCTCCGTTAGTTTGGATCACCAATCCCTGTGATTGCTTCTCATTTAACATTGTTTTTCCTTCCTAAAAGTTGATTAAAAAAGATAATTTTGTTTATAAAATACGCTATTATTGCAATTTTTTGTAAGCAAATTTTGCTAATATGTAATATGCAAATTTTGCTAATATGTTTTGCTAATATGTAATATGTAATTCGTAATATGTAGGTTGATATGTGAATTTTGCTTATAGGAAATATGTTTTGCTAATATGTAAATTTGCTAATATGTAAAATGTGCTAATATGTAATATGTAAAATGTGCTAATATGTAAATGTTTTGCTAATATGTAATGAAATAAAGTGATCTTTGGAGTTTAAAAATAATCAATTGTACTTGAAAAAACAATTATAACAGAATGAGCGACACAATAAGAAGTATTTCATGATCAGTATGATTTTGATTGTCGATAACGATAACCATATCGATAGATCGAATTGGAAACAGATTTTCTGTCTCTTGAGTTTTTTACATTTGCTTTTATTTAATTTTACTACTTTACTTAATTTTATAAATTTATTTCATTTATAGTTATTTGATTTTGATACAAATGTGAAGATTTATTGCTGGCAACATCTTATTTTTCACTTTATTTTTTTATTACATTTATTTATTTATTGTTACTTTTGAGATCAAGTTCAGCGCGAGCTTATAAAATTTAAACGTGAGATAAGTTTTTCTACGACGATAGATTAATAGCTTTTGTTTAAAGCAAGAAGAAAAAAAAGAAAAGAAAAGAATTCACAAAAAATCATTTCAAATTTAAATCACTTTCGAAGAAATTTGAATTTTGAAAAAAAAAAAACCTGTTTTAAGATTTTAAAATAAAATGGCTCTTTAAACATGCTAAATGTCACATCCATAATTGCATTGCAATGGACTGCAGAATGGTTAAAAAAGTTTTTTTTTTTTTCAAATTTAACAATTGATAATTCTCGAACTAATTATAGCACTTTAATTGTTTTTCTTCTACCCTTTTCCTTGTAAATTTTTTTACACAACTTTGAATTCAAAAGATTCTAAGTCTTAAATGTTTTGCGCAACAAAACAAAAGTTACGTACAGCAAAAAAAGGAGTAAAAAAATTGGAATAGCATTAGAAAAAAGTGATAAACAATGCAATAACCTTCGAACAAATTGAATTAAAAAGAAATATTGGCCTTAAGCTCATAAACAAGCATAACCCTTTCGGCGTGTTAAATTTCAAGTCTGTAGTTGCATTCCTGCGGAATGTGGTTTCTGCTACAAGTTTAACTGCTAAAAATTCTCGAGTGTTAAGTTTGTATCGCAAAAATTTAATCATCGAGTTTAAATTTTTATTTTTTATTTATTCCACTGTACTCACTGAACATTTTTCTAAACACCTTCATACTTTCGAGTATTTAAGTCTTACAGTTTATCGCAGAGAAACAAACGGTAAAATATAATTAAGATCAGATGGACACATGTACTCATGGTGTGTTCTTAAGTTCTAATAAAGGTTTCATAAAAATTCTATTGGCTTTCAAAATTTTTGATTCCAATAATCTAAAAAAGGAATTACAAAACCCTGAAGTAAAGGGTATGTGGATAGATTTAATTGAAGAAGCTCTGTTTTTGAGCACTGATAAGAAAGCGCGGCATTTTAAAAAGGTGCAAATGAATAAATAGATAAATAAAAAAAACGCGGTGCGGAAAAGTATTTTGTTAGTCTAGCTCTTACCAGTATTAAATACAATAAAAAGAAAAGAATGGAAGCCGTTGGAGAATAGCATAGGAAAATTTGAAACAAATGAATAAATAAAAAAAACGCGGTGCGGAAAAGTATTTTGTTAGTCTAGCTCACAGGTTCCCGAACTTTTTTTTCTCGTGAACCACTTTCAAAGTTTTACTATTTTCGGTAGACCACCTGCTGCTACATTTCTACTGTATTCCCAAAACTCCTAAAAAATATCACCCTTAATTAGGGGTGTTAAGAAGAAAAAAAAAATCGAATTATCTTGTGTCCTATTTATTAAAACAATACTTGCGGTTATACAAAATTATAGACATTTATTATTTACAAACAATCAACAATTGACAAAAAAATCAACAATGAACTCTGAAATGTACATCAACAATAAAAAATAGTCATACTTTTAATGAGACGGATGTACATGATGAATTGACAGCAAATTATCAATATTTGGCTTCAGGTTCGTAAGAAGTAATCTCAAATCTCCCCGTTCTGTGATGTTCAATCTGCTCGTTTTTTTGTTAATAGGTTGGAAACGGCACTAAAACTTCTTTCGAAAAGATATGACGAGGGAAACGCTATCAAAAATTTTCTCGCAATTTCCCACAGCCCAGGATACTTTTCGTTGATTTCTGCCTGCAGCCAAAATTTTTGATAACCCTTTTTAAATTTCACCTTCAGTTCCTCGTTGTTGCTGAGCTCAAGTAGCTCCATGAACCATGGTGGTATTTCCATCGTCTGAATGTCTTCAAATCTGTTTTTGAAGTCATCATGCAGGGTATTTAAATGCGAGCGGGCGCACGGGCGGCTCTTGCAAGTCGCGACATGTGGTGTACACTTGTACTGTTATCTATTGTTCGATTCAATTCTGTGTTTGAACTGAGTCTCGAATATTTTTGAGTACCTACCTAGTGAATGATGCTACCTGCCTACATAGATAGGTAAATCCAAGTCAAAATATTTGTTCTTTATTATGAAAACCAGAAAATTTTTCGTGGACCCCCACTTACAACTTGTGAACCCCTGTTTTCTTTTCATGTCTACGTGGACCCCCGTGTGGTCTCCTATGGACCCCTGGGGGTCCACCTGGACCACTTTGGGAACCTATGGTCTA
>NC_092208.1:14405763-14457028 GCF_043381705.1 Parasteatoda tepidariorum
AAAAAAAAAAAAAAAAACAAAAAAAAAAAAAAAAAAAAAAACTTTACATTTTTTTTAGATTTAATGGCGCTGTTCGAGAACTAAACTATAGCATAACCAAGCGAATGAGTATTTTCCCTGAAAAGTTAAAATCAGTCTTCACATTTATTTCACATGCTTAATTGATAATTAAAATGGACCTTAGCTTGCCAACCAGTTTTATTTAACCTTTTAAAGATTTATTTTGCTATAAAAAACTTTTCCTCTCTCAATAGTGAGACCCGTGAACTGAGATAACTGAACTAAGTCTTAAATGTGAATACTCAAATATAAAATTTATATACGTTTGGGACATTTATCCGCTTTTGTCGCCCAAATTCGCATCCTCTAATCATCGGTTTTAAAGACCATGCGTTGACGACTGCTTCTTCCAGTTAACACACTACATATTGCGTACAAATTTTAATATCGCGATGCATCCTCAAAAATATATCGCGATATTTTCTTTATTAATCTAATTTCTTCATTGGTATCAATATTTTGTTATTTCCATTAAATATCGCAATATTCACAATAATATTGTATTCAATAATTGGATACTTGCACTTCAAGAAAAAGATCACGGATACCCCACACATGTGACCTATGACGTCAGCGACAGTTGATCGTTTATAAGCATAATGGAGTGTTAAAGTTGAACTAAGTTTCTATTCATAAGTTAGATTGTTAATTAACACGAAATTAATTAAATACAGCACCGGTATCGCACATCGATTTTATTGAAATGCAATTCTTTCTCGTCTACGTCTTTTACTTAACTCAGATTTATTTATTATTTGCTTATGTATTTCATTGTAACCGTGATATATTTTTGTTTTGTGTACCTGGCAACTCCGATGCATAATTAGTTTGTTTATATTCTAGATGACTCCATGCCTGTCTTTGTGTTAAGAAACATAAATAATTGAAATCTTCGTGACAGAATCTCTGTGTAACAATATAGAATGCCTAACTTAAGAGAAATGATACTTGATATGCTTGGCTTACTCGAAATAGAATGAAAAGAGCAGTTGCTAACGTAAACAAATGCCACGTTTCAACAATCAGTCAGGATCGAGATACCCACACTACGTTACTTACAGGTATCCCATTAAATGTTGCATAATATTCATAATATCGTCATATTGGATGCAGCTATGCGTGTTATCGGTAGACGGTGACCAGTGTAAATCAGAACCTGGCGTTGAGAAATACAGAGCTATAAGCTAATGCAAAGAGCTCGTCGCACTCTTCTACAATCTACAAATCTGGCGTTGTTTTACCTAAAGGGCAAAAAAAAAAAAAAAATGTTTGCTTAGATACAAAAAAAGCAAGCACATTTAATTTACGCAATTCAATTTATTTATATGCTATTAGAAAATATTTTAGTAAATATTATTTCATGGCCGCGATGGCTCAGGGGATAGAGCGTTCGTCTTCCAATGAGGTGAACCGGGTTTGATCCCAGCGATAGCTGGTCGGCTCGAATTCCGCACCCGGCTTGCACCGACCACAGTGCTAACGTAAATTATTCTCAGTGGTAGACGGATCATGAGTTAGAGTCCTCTTGCGGTCAGCCTAACCGTGGGAGGTTTTCGTTTTCCTCTCAATGTAACGCAAATGCAGGTTAGTTATCTCAAAAAGTCCTCCACAAAGGCGAAATTCGCCCAATTTTTGATTTAGGAGTTCCCTAGTCTTTTAGATTGGGTTCAAAATTGCAAGGCTACGGAGTTGAACATTAGTAGTCGTAAACGTAGTACTACTGATATTTCGATTATCTTAGAATAGTTGCCAAAGCTTAGATATGACACTGGACAATTCGTAGTTCCTCGGATACTTCCATGTTAATACGCCCACATTTCAGGCATCCGAAAATTCTACCTCGTAAAAATTCATTCGGTTATGTCACCAAACGGCTTTAAGAATGCTCGCGAACAATTTTAATTCCTTGCATATTCTTCTCTTACACTCTCGTCATCGTGACGTACTACCTGTGGCTTCTTGTAATTTGCATATTATTCTTGAGGGTGATAATTCTACAGGTGACATTTTTACCTCAGACTTCAATTTTAGTGTGATTTTGTGTTATCCTTAATTTATGGACATAACAGTAGCTGCGTCTAAAACTTTTTTTAAATTTTTTTTTTACAAATTGTATGATATTATATCCAGAAATGCATCCATTTTATCTAACGTAACTTTTTATAAACATAATTTTGCTATGTAATATAGATAGATAACTTTTATGCGTCTGCACTAAAAACTTTTGACAAATGTTCCGATCTGTACTTTTGATTCGTGTCTAATAGATACTCTTTATATGCTTTAAATAACTTACGTCATGCAAAATAAATTGTGCTAGGGCGAAAAGTGTGTTTAAAATTTAAAAAAAAGTGTAATTATTGATGCAAAGAGTCCATATGATCTATATGAAGAATCTGTATGGTTTAAGGAGTCTATTAGTAAACATTTTAATAATAAATACTTGTTTAATATTCAAACTATTTTAGTTTTTCGTTTTCACTAATCTAGGCATAATAGTATAGATAAAATTTTAAACAATATCCTCTTTTTTCTAAATGCAGTTTCAAATTAAATAAATATCAGAATGTATATTTGTGTTAAATTACTATTTGACTGTATAATTTATACCATAAAAGTACTTTAAGTTCCAGACGTGTTAAATTTTGTTTGATCAAATTTGTAACTTAAAACTTTTCCTCTGAGAAATATATCTCAGAAAAGTGTATTTATTAAAGCTTTCATATAATGTTTTCTTTTCAGAAAACATTACAGTTACAAATTAAAATAAATATCAGAATGTATATTTGTGTTTAGTCACTATTTGATTATATAACTTATACCATAAAAGTACTTTTCATGAGATATAAGTTCCAGACGTGTTTAATTTTGTTTTATTAAATCTGTAACTTAGAACTATTCCCCCAAGAAATATATCTCGTAAAAGAATATTAAAGCTTTCATATAATGTTTTCTTTTCAGAATACATTACAGTTACAAATTAAAATAAATATCAGAATGTATATTTGTGTTTAATCATTATTTGATTAGAAAACTTATACTATAAAAGTACTTTTTATGAGATATAAGTTCCAGACGTGTTAAATTTTGTTTGATCATATCTATAACTTAAAACTATTAATCTAAGAAATATATCTCATAAAAGAATATTAAAGCTTTCCTATAATGTTTTCTTTTCGAATACGTTACAGTTACAAATTAAAATAAATATCTGAATACATATTTGTGTTTAATCATTATTTGATTGCATAATTTATTTATACCATAAAAGTACTTTTTACAAGATATAAGTTCCAGACGTGTTGAATTTTGTTTGATCATATCAATAACTTAAAACTATTCATCTATGACATATATCTCATGAAAGAATATTGAAGCTTTCATTTAATGTTTTTTGGGAAAAGGATCTTTAGATATAACTGATATTTGTTAAGTGGTTTGTTAAAAACTAGACCAACATAAATGGGTCGGTGTATGCCAAGGTTAAAAATGACTAATAAATTTCGTATGCAAGTGAGAAATATTATCTATATTTAACAAAATGTAGAATAAAAATGTATATTTGTGNGGATTTTATGAACTGAAAAATGACAGTTTTCGTGAGAAAGACCCATATATATATATTTAATTTTTTTTAAGTGGTTTCGTTGTTTTTCTTATTTTCTTAAAAAATTTATTTTTTAATTATTTTGCAAAAATGTTTCCATTGCACGTTTTAATCTATGTTTAAGCTTTAATTATTTTCATCTTAGAATTTTTAAAGATTTAATTTTTTTCCTCAATGAAATTTCGTATTTTCGATATACATTTCCCGAATCATATAACTCGGGAAAGAGGTGATTGTTTACAAACCACCCCTTAAAAATTTACGAACTTGTAAAAAAAAAAAAGTCTTAATTTGTGCTCTTATTCTCGAGTTGGTGGCGAACATGCATCCAGACAGATTTTCGCTTTTATGTATAGAGAGACAAGAGTATGCTTAACCATATTACGCGCTAGTTATAGTAACAAATCTTTTTATCTTTCATATTTATGTGAGTTTTCCAACCTGTGATTTTTTTGGAAACGTTCATACATTTTACGCATTAATATGTAAAAAAAAAAAAAAAAAAAAAACAGTTCGTATCTTTTCCATTTATGGGAGCTGCAACACCTTTTAAAATATATTTATTCTTGATGCTTTAAAACTAAAATCATTTTATCTTTCCGATTTATATGAGTTTATGCATATATCTTTAAGAATATGTTTATCGATATTGCACCCTAAAACAGAAGTCATTTTATCTTTCACATTTTATGTAAATTTTAAAATATATTACGCATTAATATGAAGAACGATTTTATCTTTCTTATTCATATGTGTGCCGAAATGTACTTTTAAGACCATGTTTAGCAATGTTACGCGTTATAATGACAATCATTTTATCTTTCCCCAGTTATGAATTTTGCCATACCTATTATTACGTACTGGTTTATCTATTTTATGATTTAAAATAAAACTCATTTTATTTTTTGCAATTTTTGTCAGTTTTAGCATTTATATTTAGGTAAATAAGTTTTTTTTTTTTTTTTTGAAATTTGTAAAAATTCTAAAATTGAAAAAGTATAAAAGCGGTAAAAAAAAATAAAATCGTATCCTACATTATTGAGAATCGATCTCACTACATTCTCTCAAAAATTAAACCAGTAATTGGGTATGATATAGCCTACGTCACAGGTTGTGTTGTTCCTACTAAATTTAACCCATGAACGGCATTTTCTGCGAGCCTAACTTCAAGCCACAAATAAACAAATGAAGTGTTCGATCGTTTAAATAGCTGCTCGCCAGATTTTATTGCATTATAAAGAAAAGTTATTGAAACTAAATAAACAACAACAACTAAAACAAATAACAACAACTACTAATAACAATAACTAAATAAACAACAACTAAATTCCATTCGTTTAGCATTGCGTCATATGTTGTTCCTACTAAATCGAAGTAGTTGTGTTTTTTTCATATTATACCCAATTGTAGAACAAAATTAGATAATTTTTTCTGAAAAAAAACGTTTTTTCAAGTTGGCTTAAAAAAGGAGAAAATAATCTAGTTTCACATCAAATCTCTAGCAAAAAAAAAAAAAAAGTTTGTTACGGGTCCACATTTTTCGTACTAGATCTGACAAAAATAAAATTATTTTAATATTTTTGGTCAACTTAAGCATAACTTTTCAAATTTTTAATTTTATTTTTTTATTTTTCCCCTTAGTTTTGTCTTTTAATTTATTTTAATGTTAAAAAGAGGTTAAAGCTTTGATTGGCGAGAAATTTGACTTGAAGTACTTCGGGCTTAGTTGTATGACTGGTATTGTGTTAAACACAGAGCTTCAGGTAGAATTAAAGCACACTAGTAAGTTGGAATATGGTTAGTGTTTCTTTTGACGATAGCTTCTATTTCGGCAATAAAATAACGACAAATTTTACTTGAAACTTGCTGCCAGTTTCCATATGCTTGAAATGGCCAGAAAATAGTTGAAACTTTCATTGTTTACAGACACGAAGCTCCAATAGAGATTCGAGTGTTTTGCTAGCTGACCATCTCAACTTCACAGACACGGAAGTCATAGAACCATAGTAACATAAAAGAGTTTTGAGGAATTCTCGAAATAGGGTTAAAAATGATGGTTTTCTTATAAACACATTTGAAATTTATGACTGGTAAGTGCTACCACATCATTGTATTGGTGCGCATAAGTGATCAAGTTTTATGAAATCTTCTCAACATATTATTTTATCAAAAGAAAAGAAAAGGAAAGGAAAAGGTGGTATTTGGAGGTGGCCACTTTCACCACTGGTTTAATAGAATTTTTATTTTACGATAATTCAAGTAATTTTTTTTAAATGTAAAAATCAAAAATAAAATATAAAACAGATTTTAACAGTTCCCTATGAGTGTAACAATTTCAAGTAAGTTTGTCAGTTGTAATAATTTTTCTTCTTAATGCTGAAGGATCTTTCAAATAAATGATCGGATTTTAAATATGTATTCGAAATTACATGAAATAAATATGTAATATGCGAAATTAAAGAAAAATAGATAAAGCATTTGGATTTTTTCAGTGCCAATAGTTTGATGTGCAACTTTTTTGTTGCATCATCAACATCGAATCTGCAACATTGTATTTTCTTATTCTACACTCGAATCTGCAACTGTTTTCTAAACTGCAACATCGCAACATTTCGTTGCTACAACGAATCTGTAATCAAGTACGTTTAACACATTTTGCACTGCCAATAGTTTAAAATGTTGTGCACAAGTGTTCCTTTAGGTTCTTCTATTGTTTTTGGTATCGTTGGATCATAAGCAGTGTCTTGGGCGTGCGCAATTACAAGGGATTCACCTTGAATCACACGGCCAGCGCAATCCTCAAACCTTACGCCATATGATTTCCTATTATGAGGTTACTTCAAAAACATTTTTTATAAATTACTGATGCCACAACACTGCAAAAGCTTCAAGAACATATTTTTGCAGCTTTAGGAATCATTGATAGTTTGAAACTAACTAGATGACAGATTGTTTATCGTAAAACAAAATTGTCACATGTCAAAAAACATTTGTAACTGAAAAAAGGCATAAATATATATATATACGCAAAGCCTACGCTGAGAATTTCGAATCATTAGCCAATAAATTAGACAAATATCAAAAATATTCGCCAAATTTTCGAAAGTCTTCGCTTAATGCAAATCTTAACAATTTTTTATAATAATTTTTTTTCCTCATGGAGAACTATTTTACGGTAGTTTGTTGCAGGCTTATATTATTTGGACTCACTTCTCATTAGTTATGCGGAGCCCTTTATATTCTTCTCTTACACTCTCATCATTGTGACGTATTACCTGTGGCTTCTTGTAATTTGCATATTATTCTTGAGGGTGATAATTCTACAGGCGACATTTTTGCTCAGACATCAACTTTCGTGTGATTTTGTGTTATCCTTAATTTGTGGACATAACAGTAGTTGCTTCTAAAGCTTTTTTTTTTTTTACAAATCGTATGATATTATATCCTGAAATACATTCATTTCATCTAACGTAACTTTTTATAAACATATTTTTCGTATGTTTGTAACAGATAACTTTTATGCGTCTGCACTAAAAACTTTTGACAAAAGCTTCAATCTGTACTATTGATTCGTGTCTAATAGATACTCTTTATATGCTTTAGGTAACTTACATCATGTACATAAATTGCGCTAGGGCGGAAAGTATGTTTAAATTTTAAAAAAAAAAAATTAATTAATTAGTGGTGTAAAGAGTCCATATGATCTATATGAAGAGTCTATATGATTTAAAGAGTCTATTAGTATACATTTTTATAATAAATAGTTGTTTAGTATTCAAACTATTTTAGTTTTTCGTTTTCACTTATCTAGGCATAATAGTATAGATAAAATTTTAAACTATATCTGCTTTTTACTAAATGCAGTTTCAAATTAAAATAAATATCAGAATGTATATTTGTGTTTAATCATTATTAGATTGTATAATTTATACCATAAAAGTACGTTTTATGTGATATAAGTTCCAGACGTGCTTAATTTTGTTTGATCAAATCTGTAACTTAAAAATATTCCTCTAAGAAATATATCTAATAAAAGAATATTAAAGCTTTCATCTAATGTTTTCTTTTCAGAAAACGTTACAGTTACAAATTAAAATCAATATCAGAATGTATATTTGTGTTTAATTACTATTTGATTTTATACCATAAACGTACTTTTTATTTTATACCATAAACGTACTTTTTATGAGATAAACTGTGGCAACTGTCGTAATGTGGAACTGACACCATATCATGTTTTTAACTGCCCTGCAGTCGCTGCAGGCCTTCACCTCTTAAACTACCCCACAGAAGAGGATTTGTATTCTTTTAATGCCATAGAAATAACAAAAACTATTCAAGCACACCATGAAATATGATTCTATAGAGGATACGACACCAACCAACCAACTTTTTATGAGATATAAGTTCCAGACGTGTTAAATTTTGTTTGATCATATCTATAACTTAAAACTATTCATCTATGAGATATATGTATCTCATGAAAGAATATTAAAGCTTTCATCTAATGTTTTCTGGGAAAAGAAAACTATATTTAAATATAACTGATATTTGTTAAGTTTGTTAAAAGCTAGAGCAATATAAATGGGTCGGTGTATGCCAAGGCTAAAAATGACTAATAAATTTTGTATGCACGTGAGAAAGATTATCCATATTTAACAAAATATACAATAAAAATGAAGGAAAAGCTTAGGTTTTAATTTCACAAGTATTTGGAAACTTTTAAAGAAATGAAACTAATTTTTGAATGGAGAGTGCAGTTTTTGTTAAATTTTTACTTTTTAAATATTGCAAAGCTATGCGATTTCATTCTATCAAAAAGCTTCAAATCAAATCGATTTGACTGATGTATTTACATGACTTCATTTTGGTTTTACGTTAATAAAGAGAGTGGTTAGTTTTAAAAGCTTTTTAAGATTTGCTATTTTTAATGCTTAGATTTGTCTTGAACCTAGTAAATTCTATCCAAATAATTATTTTTTAATATTTATGAGATCTCTATTGATTATATTTTGCACTTTTTTTAGTTTCTATGTATATAAATTAACTATAGCAAACCTCTAAATAATTTCATTATAACAGTTTAAGCCCATAACAATTCCAAATTTTACTGTTAAAACATTTAAAGCTCAATTATATTTAAAAAAAATTACATTTCCTTTTTTAAAAGGAAATTTTTTAATGTATTACATAAGTGTAATGGACATCATAAAATTAAAAACGCTGATTGTTTCAATGAAGATGGTAATTATAAATTGATATTATGTGTTAAAAATAAGAGTAAATTGAGCTTAAAAATGACACAACTAAATTCAATTTTTTAACTCCTGTGGTAAAAAATCATCGAAATTTTAAAATTTTTTTCGAGCAAACTTTTATTCTTATTTCCGAAACAAAAGAGAATGAGACAATTTTATTTTCCCGTTTTAATTTCTTACCTCAAATTTTATTAACATACGAAAATTCAGCTCGATTGTTCGATGCTTTAAAATACACTATAAAATCTATCAATATTACTGGTTAAAATAGAGATGTGCATTTTATAATTCAACATTTTGCCTCGAGATGGGATAATTTGTATTTGTACACATTAACTACATAATCCTTCAATATTTTTCTGTAGATTAAAATAAATGTTTCGCCAACAATCTTCATGATCATAAAAGGGACAAAAAAAAAATAGATAAAAAAAATATCCACAAAGTTTATTAGATCTGGTCTCGTAAATAATTAATAAGTCCTTATGGATTTGATGGCATTTTTTAAAATATATCATTATCCGAAAGCATTTTCTCGGATCTCATTGCTTACGATACCACAATAAATAATTAACTTACTGGAGATATTTTTCTTCCAGAGTTTTGAAATTGAATTCTGGATAATTTATTGCTGTTCCAGGATCGGTTGTTGTTCCACGTTGATACCATCGCTGGTCAATGTAACGATCTGTTGACCATTATGCGAGCTGTCTATAAGCCCCGCCTCCGTGACACGCCTCTTCACTCCCTCTCCTCCCACACCCCCTTTGTTGCCTAGGAAACAGCTCTTTTCGTGATGGATCACTCCGTGGATGCGGTGGGATGTGGATAACGCAGATCGCATCTCCAACTGAGTGTAACTGTTTTTCGGTGATTTTTGACTGAATGCTTCTTATCGGCGTAGAACTGATAAACTGCGAATAATTTCCACAATCTGTGAATTGCATTGAAACGTTCTTTTTTGCTTATCGATTCTTTATAGCTGTTTTTATTTTATTTTTTTGAAAATATAAAATGGCAATGTTTGAAACACAATTTTTGATGTCATTGCCTCTCGATAATCAAGTCAGCTCTCTCTTATATTATGATAATTGTGTATTCATTAAAAATATATGTTACTGATCGAAAGTGGTGGTTATTAATTTCCACCTGTGAATGTTGACAATAACATAGTCGCTTTGTTAAATGTCCGAAATATATACTAGGTCTAGTTACTGCCGGTATGCCCTACATCAATGTTTTTTTTTACGGTCAAGTGCCCAGTATGCCTTTAACCGGTACTCCGAATGCTGATGTTTCTCCTAATTTATCAGGGTGCGTAGCCAAACCTCTCAACAAAAAATAAGCACCTATAAGTACTTTTCAAGCACTCAAAAATATTTTTAAGCACTATATACATTAACAAAATGCAAAATAATTTTCAAAGACTTTAGATGATTGTGAGAAAATAACTAGTCTCTGACAAAGAACTCTTTTTCTTGATTATAATAGCCGTTATAAAAGATCGAGAGATTTTTCGGTTCGATATCAGAGGGTGGAAAATGAAGTCTGAAATTGAGAATATCTCGCAAAATGCAACAGAGTTGCACATGAGAAGGCATTAATCTCACCAAATCCAGCTCAGTAGACGCGCATATGGACTCGCCAGCATTTCACCAAACATGTAAAATGATTGGCGCTTTCATATACTATGGACCGACGGTACGCCGAAATAAATTGTGAAAACGTTGAATAGAACAATGCGAAAAGCTCGCTTTTGTATAATACGTTTCCGAAAATCGACATGGTAACGAAAAAAAATTCCATTTTTGAAAAGGGAAAATTAAGCACTTTTTAAGAACACGGAATAAAAAAAGCACCTTTAAAGGCTTTTAAATAACGAAAATCAAAAATAAGCACCTTTTAGCACTTCTTAAAAACGCTACGCACCATGTCTTTCCTTAGCAGACATTAAAATACCGAATAAATATAATAATATCAACGAATAAATTAGTATCAAATCGGATATAACAAATATTTCGGACATTCACCAAAGCAACTATGTGATTGTTGACATTCACCGGTGAAAGTCGACATTCTCTTGATTTCGGTCATTNATGGTAACGAAAAAAAAAAAAAAATATTATTTTTGAAAAGGGAAAATTAAGCAATTTTTAAAATCACCGAATAAAAAAAGCACCTTTAAGGGCTTTTAAATAACGAAAATAACCACCTTCAAGCACTTTTCAAAAACGCTACACACCATGTCTTTTCTCCGCAGATATCAAAATTCGAATAAATAAAGTAATATCAGCGAATAAATTAGTATCAAATCGGATATAACAAATATTTGGGACATTCACAAAAGCAACTATGTGATTGTTGACATTCACCGGTGGAAGTCGACATTCTCTTAATTTCGGCCATTCACGACAACATGCACTTGATAATGCTACTTTTAAAGAAAACATATCATTTTTATTTTCAATTCCAAATTAGCTAATTAGCTGCATGATCGAATGCTAGTGTTTTGCATTAGATATTTCAGTTTAATCAATATTAAGAACAGAATATATGGAATTATTAAGAATTGTATCATAAATGATTAGTGGCATTTTGATTTTTTGATTCTGTATTTTATTAAGCTTACAGTTACGATAAAAAAATGCTGCATTTATTATAAACAAAAACTATAACTGTATTGCATGGAAGTTTAATCTTTGAAAAGCAAAAGTCAACAACATTCTTTTACAGTACCTTTATTATAATGTGAAATAAAATGCAAATTATACAAAATAAATTTTAGTTAGAGAGAACAATGAATTACGAATATTGTTAGTATTATAATTTAAAAGATAATTTAAATATTATAAAACTAGATTTCAGCCTTATAAATACAAAACAATACTGTTATGTTTTACATAATGTAAAGATTAATGAAAGAATGAGTAACAAACCTACATTTCCCTAAAGAGAGCAATGCTGTCAAAATTACATTATTATAATGTTAAAGATAAATTTATACCTTAGTTTGAGAGCATTGTTAATATGGCATTTAATGTAAAAGATAGTTAAAATATCACAAACTATAATTAGTTTGAGAGAACAATGTTAATATTATATTTATTACAATTTAAAAGATAATTAAAATATCATAAAATTAGATTTTAGCCTTATAAATACAAAACAATACTGTTATGCTTTATATAATGTAAAGATTAATGAAAAAATGAATTACAAACCTACATTTCCCTTAAGAGCGCAATGGTGTTAAAATTACATTATTATAATGTTAAAGATAAATTTATATACAATATTATACAATAAAATATAGTTGAAACTTTAAAAACCTAGTTTGAGAATATTATTATTGTCAACAAAAAAAATTAAATTTATGAACTAAAAGATAATTAAAATATTACAAGTTTAAGTTTGCGAGGAAAAGTCCGCCTTTAATAATGATAATATTACATAAATTATTCTTGTATAATAATAATAATAAAATAAGAAAACAAAGTTTTTAATTAAAACATCATCCTCATGCCACATAAAATCACAATTGTAATTTTACTGAATTTTTTTTCCCGTTCGTTTTTTAATTCTTTTTACGCAAATAAACTGAGATCTTATTTTTTAGACTAGTGCTTATTGTTTAAAACGAACAAACATTTAAATACTTTCTTTTACGAAGATAAAAATTAAAACAAATTTTGTACTGAAGTTCCTGGAAAATTTCAAGGTAATTACCTTGAAATTTTCGATTTGAAATAATGTTTAAAAGTTTTGAAACATGATAAGTTTTGCGTAACTTAAACTACTTCCTAACATATATTTTTAACTCATGAAATGTTTTGCAAAACAATCTTTTATTACATAACTAAAGCTTAAGGACGAAAATTAGAAAATGATTCAGAAAATGCGCTTTTTATTAGAATCGCTTATTTAGAAACTGTACCTTTTTTTGAAATTTGAAAATAAATAGACATTTTTTTATTAAAAAAATATTTTTCAATAATTGTTCGTAACTGATCCACGATTTGTTAGCTCATTTCAAAACAACTTCCACGCAAAATATCATAAATACTAAGTAGAGTGTACTAAAATTAACCCTTACATCAAAAGTAAACAAAAACAGTTTTAAACATTTTGGTAATTGTTTTAACTTTCTAAAAATTTAATTACATAGTTTCCTTCTCTTTCGATTATAAAGGGCAATATTAAAATGCATACATTTTAAACAGCAAAAAAGGTATTTAGCAAAGTTAAAAAAAATTTTTTTTGGGAAAATAGGAATAACATGGAGAATATAATTAAGATGTTCAAACTTCGTAAATTGCAGAAAATAACTGTGAAGTAATTTTTTTTAACATCAGGCAATCGAGTTAAAAAATGATCACTACGTGAAAAACTTGGCAAGGCTTATTATTATTATTTTTTAAAAAAAATTTATGTTTTTAGGGGTTCTGAACACAAAACCGCATTTCGCGATCAAAATTTTTCCCGAGAAATATGATTTTTCCAGGAAAAGCATGGAAAATCTAGCTTTTTTTTGCATATAACTCTTTTTCGGTTTAAAATAGAAAATTTCTTAAGAGTTAAAAAAAATACACAAAAAAGCGGAAAAGGCTCTAAAAATTATGATTTTGAGGAAAGTTAGGGAAAATTATGATTATTGGGAGTAGGGAAGATCGCTCAGGGGTACAAATAATTTTTTATTTATTACTAGATCCTATAAGAGAATTGTTTATAAATTGCAAACCTCTATTCATCATTCTCCTCTATTTTCTCCGTTGAAGTACTGAGAGTGACGTCATTCCAATGCTACAGTCATTATCTCAAATAATTCTTCGATTTACTATCTTTTGGACACATTGTAGGTATAGAATTTGAAAGAAATTTTCTCTTGTTTCCAAATATGACATCAGAAATATTTTATCCTAAACCAACAAAAAAAGTTATATACAAAAACAGGATGGTCGCAAAATTCGGGCTCGTCTTTAGCACCCCCCAAACACACAAAAAATAAAAACTCCCGCCAATTTTTCCAGTTAAAATTCTCTATTGCTTGGACTGCTAGAAAGTTCTTGAAATCTCTCTATTTTAAATGTAAGGAAAAGAACACAATTTTTTAGTTCTATGAATGGTCCCATTTTCTGAATAGTTTTTTAGTTTTCAATTGAAATTTTTCTTTGAAATTAAAATATAATATAACAAGACAAATTTCGAATAATAAGAAAAAATTATGCAAAAAAAAAAGAACTGTATTTTGAATTATAACATCCTAAGAAACTGTTATTCTTATATTATATTTTCATAATATGCAATTTTGTATTCAATTAATATTATACATTTTACACAAAAATGCCATTTTTGGAGAAGTAAAATTTATTTTTTTATGGGAAGCGGAAATAAAATGTGTTGAAGAACTAAGACTTTTGCAAACTTGAACTTTGAAAATACACTTAGTAAGCTTTTGTTTTGTTAGAAAAGAATTAAACTCAATGCCTTAAAAAATAATTTTTTATTTATCACCATGAAAACAAATTTAATTAAAAATAAGTAAATATGCAATTTATAATTATTTTTGTACAAGTGTGTTGGTCTTAATTATCTTTATACATTAACTATGAGGAATAATGATAATACTTGAAGCTTCCTTGGAATTTTTGTTTCTCAATATTCTGAAAACCACAGTTGTAGCTATCTTCTTTTTAGATGTTCAACAAGTGCTAGAAATAGAAAAGAAAGGTATTAATTTTTTAAAAAAATTAAAAAATTTAAGAGAACGCTAATAAAGATTACGATAATACATATAAATATTTCGATAATATATATATCGTAAATATTTATTTTCTTATTTTACTCCATCGCAGTGACACTTTTTTCATTAATATTGACAATGTTAACTATATAAGAATAAACTTTTAAAATTATTACTAACTTACAAGTAGAACAGGAACTGAAATCTTATCGATCGTAAAGTTTTTGCAAATTTTTCTTATCAGCTTTTTAACCTAGATTTATGGCTAGGAATTAGGTGGGCGCAGGATGCTGAAAATATAACAATAAAATTGTTCTTTCAACCATATGATGCCTACTGAAAATGGAACAGCGGTAGTTCTATCAAGGCAGGAAAAAAAAAGTACTCTTCAATGGAACTGCTGTTGCAGAAAAAATATCTTTACAATGCGCACTCTACTACGCAGTGAATAAAGTGGTCTTCATAGACTCTCTTCGTTTTAAAAACGTAAATATCGTTTGCTGCTAAGAATTTCAGTTTTTTAACAAAAACTGAAATTTTAATTCTTGAAAATTTTAGTTTAAGAAAAAGTTAATTTGTACGAGTTTACACTGTAAAAAATCAGGATCAAATTAAGATGAAAAATATCAGCATCCTAGCTGCATCATCTGTAAAATTAATTTTATCATAACCATTATCAGTTTTTACTGTAAAATTTTATACCGCATATTTTACTGTAATAATTAGTACCCCGAGTGCCGTTATATTTCATCGTAATATGATCCGGAATTTTTTAGTGTGACCGGGTTGTTTTTAAATTTTCGAAATTAAAAATGTTTGATAATTAAAAATGCAATCATAAATTGCAATGGATGATTATAAACGTCCACTTTGTTAACTAGTCTAATTAGTAAAGTTTTATTATGATTATACTACTGTAGCCTCTAGCAGCAACAAAAAACAATTGACCAAGGCATAACTTTGAGTGAAATATGTAAAAAAAATTTAAGAAAACGCTTGATTGAGAAAGCTTTTAATTTTTTAATAAATAAAATTGTATTTTAATTCATTTCTCTAGCATAAAACATACTGGTTCAAAACCGTTTCACATTGTTGTTGGAGCTTTCTTATTGGTCGGAATATTATATGATTTGGTTCTTTAATTTACAAAGAAGGTCCCGATTTCTTTGATTATCATTAATACAAAATTAATAAAAGTTACAAAGGTAATGCTTATCCGTAAAATATTTCACTATCCTTATTTAAAAGGTATTTACTTGAAATACTTCTTTAAAACATTTTTTCTGTTATTAATATTATTCTGTGCTTTACGTATTTTGATTATGATTCCTTATAAAAATCTTAAAACTGAAAGTGATGGATCTTTATTATAAAGTAATTCTATGCTATTACCTCATTTTGAAACAGTTTAGGATAATCAGATTTAAAGCGGTATCGATATTTAATTAACCATTTTAAATTTATTAAACAGTAAACAAATTTTATTGATTTTTATAGCAAGCTTTTCGTAAAACTGTGCCCTGGAAGTACATGCAACTAAAATAATGAATACAACATTGTAAGACAACATTGCAGTATTATTAAATATTCACTGTAAAGAAAAACACTTAATTTCTTTTAAACAAAATATAAATTAGGCAAACGAGCAAACTGATTAGGTTTAAATTTTATCCCAATAAAATCCGAAACAAAATCTTAGAACACAAATATGTGCTAATACAAACAAATATTTTAAGATCTTTTTAACTAAACACTTGATAATTTTGATGTAACACTGTGCTTATTGTCAAAAAAAGAATCGTGTGCTTATTGTCAAAAAGTAATCGTGGAGGTTGGTGGGAAAAATGAGCAAAGGGTAGAACTTCCTAATAATTAATAAAAATGCAAACATTATACTTTTTTATTGGCTGAATTTAAAAAGCTGCACATAACTAATTGAACGTTTATAAAGTCGTTGCAATTTAAAAATTTTATATGAAAAGTGCGCCGAAAAAAATATTAACATATTTTGCATTATTGCAACTTTCATTACATTGCTATAAAGATTGGAGAATATTGAACCATAATATCGTACAAATTTGCAAATTTAAACCATATTATCGTACTTCTCCAATTTGATTACACTATAATATGATTAATTTGAACAGAAATATGGTTCTATTTAACACCTTACTAATATTGCAACAAACTTACACTGTATTATAGATTCGAGGTCCAATATTACGGTTCTACGTTAAACAGATTTTCGTGAAAGCATATAATCAGACCTCTGTCACTAAAATGGTTAAGACTTAAATAATCGTTAAAAATATTCACAACTTTAAAAAATAAAATAAATATATCACTGCAGACAAAGTAACTTAATAATCTAATCATTTTAAGGCGCAGTTACACTCTATATACAAATGTTTGTTCGTACGTGAAAAAAACCGTTGTTTAAAAAATGGTAAATTTTAAGCTTATTGTGAATGAACTTGAATATTTTCATATTGTTCATAAAGGTTGCAATAAATAATTTAAACAATGGGTGACATTGACACTCTATATACAAATGTTTGTTCCTACGGGTGGAAAACACCGTTATTTTAAAAATGTTAAATTTTAAGCTTATTGTGAATGAACTTGAATATTTTTACATCATCCACAGAAGTTGCAATCAATAATTAGAACAATGAGTGACATTGACACTCGATATACAAATGTTTGTTCCTACGGGGAAAAAACCGTTAATTAAAAAAGGTAAATTTTAAACTTATTGTGAATAAACTTGTATATTTTCATATCGTCCACAAAAATTGCAATAAATAATTGAAACAACGAGTGAATTTAATTAAATATAATTTAATAGAAGAAGCTATGAGAAGATTAGGGAAATAATGAAATAAATTTTAAAAAAAAATATAACCTCTCGATTTGTAGAGGGTGTAATTATTGTAATTGATTGCAACTTAAATAAAGTAGACATACGATATATCTATTTATTTGACATTTTACTTGGATAGTTATTTCTATTGCCTTGTGAATTAGTTTGAATTATTATTTTCTTAAAAATCCATTTCAATGAAAGATTTATTTTGCAGTACAATAAAATTTACAAAATTTTGATTAGTTCTAATGACGCAATCTTAAAGAAATAGTTCCGTTGACTAGAATGATTTCTTGAGGGAATTGTATAAGTTTTTTTAAAATTAGTAGTGTATTTTGATTTTTTTTACCAAGTTTGAGAGTAACATCGAAAATATTTTTAAAATTCCACTTAATTTTCGATGAATATTTTGATTGCTTATATTATAATGAAATAATGTATTTTGGGCTGTGTTTTTAGCTTTTAAGTTGGGTAACTAATTTTCATTCTTGGAAGTTGCTTACATATTTTTATTGGATTACTAATTTTTTGTTTAAAAAATTAGTAATCCAAGAGTTTTATAAGACTGACTTATTTTATTCAAATTGACATAATATTTTAATGAAAGATTAGTTATCAGAAATTTTAAAATCGATGCTACTATATTATTCCTAATTAGTACTAGCTTTTAATTTGAGTTACTAATTTCCTTCCTTGGATGTTGTCGAACTATTTTTATTGGATTACTAGTTTTTTGTTTAAAAAATTAGTAATCCAAGAGTTTCATAACACTGAGTTATTTTATTCAAATTGACATAATATTTTATTGAAAGATTAGTTATCAAAAATTTTAAAATCAATGCTACTATATTATTCCTTATTAGTAGTAGATTTTAATTTTGGTTACTAATTTTCTTCCTTGGATGTCGCCGAACTATTTTTCTTGGATTACAAATTTTTTGTTTAAAAAATTAGCAATCCAAGAGCTTCAAAACACTGACTTATTTTATTCAAATTGATATTATAATTTAATGAAAGATTACTTATCAGACATTTTAAATTTTATGCTATTATATTATTCCTAATTATCAGAATTGGTATTGACTACAGATTTAAGCGAATTGATAAGTCAGCTTTGGAAAAAGACTTATTCTACCTACTTTCGTTTCAAATTATATTAAAAAGAAAATTTGGATTTATTAAAAAAAAATTTTTAGCTCTTGAAAATATTTGAAGAAGAAAAAAAAGAAGCTCAAGCATAGTATGATTTTTAATATATGAAGTTATTACAACAACCAGCTATAGATTACAGTATTTTAATTTGGTCGCAAATGACGTAAAAGTTCATATTTAAAATAATATTTGCTAATTCAAAATCTTAAAAAGATTTCTTGCCTTTATATTTTGTTTTAAAATGGCATAAAAATGGTTTTCATTTATTTCATGAAACTTTAATTGGAAGTTCTTGCATTAAAACCATATATTGTCATGAAATGATTTATGATTCAGGCATCTTCTCATGTATCCATCAATAAATACAACGCGTAAGATTCATTAGCGCTGATATAACATTGCATGTAATGAGTTAGGTTAATTGGTATGATTTTATATGAAACGAATTTGATTGAACAGAGATGATTAAGTCTTTTCCTGTTGCCATTTGTGAGAAATTATTCCAAACGTTATTTATCGTCCTTGCTTATAGCTCACTTTTCTTTCCTACTACGAAATAAGGAAGTTCCCATAGCATTAGCAAGTGACCAATTTTTTAGAANTTGAGAATAAGATAGAAAATATTTTTAAAATTCATCTTAATTTTCAATGAATATTTTGATTATTATAATGAAATAATTTATTTTGGGCTGCGTTTTTAGCTTTTAAGTTGGGTTACTAATTTTCATTCTTGGTTGCTGAACTATTTTTCTTGGATTACTATATCTTTTGTTTAAAAAATTAGTAATCTAAGAGTTTCATAACACTGAGTTATTTTATTCAAATTTACATTATATTTTAATAAAAGATTAGTTATCAGAAATTTGAAAATCGATGCTACTATATTGTTCTTAATTAGTACTAGCTTTTAATTTGGGTTGCTAATTTTCTTCCTTGGACGTTGCCGAACTATTTTTATTGGATTACTAGTTTTTTGTTTAAAAAATTAGTAATCCAAGAGTTTCATGACGCTGACTTTTTTTTATTCAAATTGACATAATATTTTAATGAAAGATTACTTATCAGACATTTTAAATTCTATGCAATTTTATTATTCCTAATTATCAGAATTGGTATTGACTATAGACTCAAGGGAATTGATAAGTCAGTTTTGGAGGAAGACTTATTATACCTACTTTCTTTTCAAATTATATTAAAAAGAAAATTTGGATTTGTTAAAAAATTCATTTTAGCTCTTGAAAATATTTGAAGAAAAAAAAAGTTCAAGCATAATATGATTTTTAATATATGAAGTTATTGCAACAACCAACTGTAGATTAAAGTATTTTAATTTGGCAACAAATGATGTAAAAGTTCATATTTTAAATATTTGCTAATTCAAAATCTTAAAAAGATTTCTTGCCTTTATATTTTGTTTTAAAATTGCATAAAAATGGTTTTCATTTATTTCATGAAACTTTAACTGAAAGTTCTTGCATGAAAACTATATATTGTCATGAAAATATGATTCAGGCATCTTCTCATGTATCCATCAATAAATACAACGCGTTAGATTCATTAGCGCTGATATAACATTGCATGTAATGAGTTAGGTTAATTGGTATGATTTTATATGAAACGAATTTGATTGAACAGAGATGATTAAGTCTTTTCCTGTTGCCATTTGTGAGAAATTATTCCAAACGTTATTTATCGTCCTTGCTTATAGCTCACTTTTCTTTCCTACTACGAAATAAGGAAGTTCCCATAGCATTAGCAAGTGACCAATTTTTTAGAAATAGTAACTTTCTCATACAGACAGTAATTTGAATTATCAATGAAAGTTGCTTCCTGTTCCGGGAAATGTTTTCTTCCTAAAATACCCCAACTGAAAGCAAATGGTAAAAAAATGCCAAACTATTGTCGTTATGTATTAATCAATGAAATGGTTTCCTTTCAAATAAGGAAGTATAACTACCGGTAAACTTAGAATCAGTATTGACAAGTCTGGTTGTCCTATAATCACACGGTACACTTAAGAATCGAATCATCAACTTCTCATGTGAATATTTGCCAACTTATTTCATTTCACTTCGTTGAGGGTTAACATTCGATGGAATGCGAGTGACATCGTTTGGTTTTTCTTGTCTAACGATGGATTACGTGTCTAAAAACATACGCTCGATGGCCGAGAGGAAGTTGAAAACCTGCTATATCACGAGGTTTCGAATGATTTCATATCTTTCTCACAGCAAGTAGGAAGTTGGTCCTGCTGTCAAAAGTTAAAAGGAACGTCAATAAACTTTAAAGGAATTCCGTCCATCTACAGCTGGGACGTGTCATCGATCCAAAAATCCACTCCCTTCTTCGTCATTCCATTCTGGAACTTGAGAATTCCATGTCATTGATCTCCCGATCTTAAGACGTTCGAAAAATGGTGAGAACCCGGAATCTTTTCCTTGGACCAGGAAGGAATCCTTCTTCCGGGAGGACCTTCTATCACAAAGGGGTCGTCGTACCCCAAGAAGGGTTGTCAACCTCCACCAAGACAGGAAGAAGACGAGAATTTAAGACGACGAAAGGGAGATTGTGGATAGGAGTGAAAGCTTCCATTGTTCCACCAGCTGCACGTGGTAAGGAAAAAAAAACCTAACCACCTTAAGGTAGACCACCCTTTGCTTTTACCTCAACTGGTAGTACCGAATTCACTTTTCTTTTTTTTTCTTTTTTTAATTCCAGAAAAAAAAAGTTCCTCGGTTATACTTTCCCTGTAACGGGACGAAGGCAGGAAGCGGAATGGGGCACGACACAGCTGGGGGGTAGACCCTTGGAACTAGGTCAGACGCGTGCGTGGTGGGGGTTTCCGGCCCACCGTTTTTCGGTAAATGACGTCACATTTCGATCAGAAAGAGGCAAAAAAAATTAAATAGATGAGTGAATGAATGGAGAAAACCCCCTTCGACCCCCCTCTCTTCATCATACAGTGTGAGAAACGTAGTGTCGAAAATTATTTCGAATACTTTTTCCATCTTCCCCCCTTATTCGTACGCATTTCCCCCAGTCATGTTGAATCGGAAGCACTTTTCATAGGGCTTTCTGTCAAATATTGACAAGCGTATGATACGAGTGTTTACGGCAAATGATATATACTAGTTTCAAATTCGAAAGCCTCTTTAGCAATGGCTGATTTCTTATTTTATTTCTCAACAAGCTATTCGATGCAAAGGATTGTAAAAGACGCGAGTTTTTGAAATATTTGTTATGCATATTAGAAAATCGTTTCTTTTTTAAGTATATATACATACAGTCCATGGCCAGATTATTAGACACCCTATAAGATTTTATGTAAATTCTTAATCATCAGGTGATACTATGCAGCATTATTGTTTTGAAGCGACTGAAAGCAATTTACACTTGTTTACGTTCGTGAAATTCAATTGGTTAACATTGTAATTCAATACGTTAAAAATAAATACAAATAGGAAGTATATGAAAAATCTCTTGAATAAATCCCCATTACATGTATGCTTAAATATAAAAGTATGGCATTTAAGCTCGTGCAAAAACATGTCATTATTTAATAATTATGAGACTAATAATTTGGTCTAATTATTATAATATACAATATAATATCTGATACTATAAGTATTATATATTCATATAATATATCGTTTAATTTATTTAATCGTCGAATTTATATTATATATTGTCCAATTTAACCAATTGATACACGAACGTAAACAAGTGCAAACCAGTTTCAGTCACGTAAAAACAATAAAGCTGTATAGTATCACTTGATAATTAAAATTTCACATAGAATCTTATAGTACGTCTAATAATTTGGCCAGGGTATCAGATTTCTATATATGCAATAAGTTTCCATATCTTTGTGTTGACCAAGAAAATTTAATGATATAAGATATGATGATACAATGTGATACAAGATGATGATATAATGATGCAAGAAAATTAATGAATAAAAAACAAGAAAAATATTTTGTTGTATAAATTTTGCTACCCCTTTAAAAATTTTGGACCTCTGTTAATAGTATCTGCTCGAATGTAAAATTGGGACTTGCACTTCAAGAAGAAAAATACCTCCCATACACACATGTGATCTATGACGTCAGCGCCAGCTAACCTTTATCAGCAAAATGGCGTCAGCCAAGTTTCTCTACAAAACTTAGAATGTTAAAAATACAGAGCCATAACGCGTATCGAATTAGTTGAAATATAATTCTTTCTTGTCTACTTCTTTTACTTAACTTAGATTGATTACTCGTTTATGTATTTTATTGTAACCGCGTTATATATTTGTTTCGTCTACTTGGCAACATCGATGCAAAACTAGTTCGTTTATGTTCCACATGGCCTCGAACCTGTCTTTGTGTTAGGTCTCTGTGTAAATATACAGTGAAAGAATTGAAATCTTTGAGAAAGAATTTAGAATGTGTCACTTAAGAGAATTGATACTTGACAGGCTTGGTTTACTCGAAGTAGAATGGAAAGAACAATTGCTAACAAATGCCACGTTTCAACAACCAATCAGGATCGAGATTTAAAGACAAACCTAAAAATGTTTTATGAGCTCACAGGAATTATATTTTCGCCCCAAGTTATTTTGAATCAGTATTTTCTTTCACATTTTATAGCAGTTTTATTCACGATGTATATATATTTTTATTTTTAAGTCCTACTAAAACTTGGATTTATAAGAAAACTGATTGCTTTTGCCTTACGCGAAGATATTTCTCTATGTAGTTTGGCAACACTTGTGTCATACGTAAAAGTGCTCTGTCCTTTTTAAAATACATAAATACATTACTTGCTAAATTAATTTAATTCGAAACTTTCCCACACCTAAAATATAAGATAATTCGATACAAAATATAAACTTCAAAAATTATTTTATTATTTTTACTTGAATAGCTAAAGTTTATGTTATGTTTTTAAGCAAGGCAATATTATTGTTAAATTTTGCTAATCATGATTTCTGAAATATAATAAATCTTAGAATTTTTAAAATAATTAAAAAAAAATTATTATTTCAAATATTTTAAGTTTTGACAAGATAAACCAAAAAGAACTAAAAGATTGGTCACAATGTTTTACACTAAACCTACCATTACCGGTCAAATGACCGTTTAAGAACTTTGGCATTGAAAATGCGCTCATCATCTTACCGTTTTTGCACATTTGACTTCATGACTTTTTCTAACAATTATATACGGTTAATAATCCATTACTATTTTTTTAGTATTTTGTTTGTTTCGAATAATACTCGTCGTATGCCTATTTCTACCACAACCGGTCATTTGACCGGGACAACAATTTATTGCTTCATGAGGTTATCGGATCAGAAATGACGATGTAATGAGTGTTTAACGTATTGCATTCGACGAGTTGCACATTTCTGCAAAGACTGTTGCGTAGTTAGTTCAATTAGAATAACTGTAAATTTAAATTTTCAAGAAAGTTTCTAAGATTTTAGATTGACATTTTTGTGTAAGAAAAAGTGACAAAAGCTAAATGGTTTGGTATGTAGCTTATATTTTATTTTGATAGCTTTACTTTATTTCTAACTGTTAGTTTTTACCCTGAGAAATGCTGAAACAATCAAGACAGCACAAGTTCTTAGAAGAAATAATATTAATTTTACATATTCTTATAATCATAAGAATTATAGAAATAATAATAANAATTTCAAGAAAGGCCAGAAAAAGTGACAAAAACTAATTGTTTTTGTAGGTAGCTTATATTTTATTTTGATAGCTTTACTTCATTTCTAACTGTTAGTTTTATCCCCAGAGAAATGCTGAAACGATCAAAACAGCACAAGTTCTTAGAAGAAATAATATTAATTTTACATATTCTTATAATCATAAGAATTATAGAAATAATAATAACTAGGAGGCTCCGCTCCCTGCTCGCTGACCCCGAGAATTGCTACGCAATCCTATGTGGTTCACGCCGTGAACCATGGCTCGCTGCGCTCGCTCGCCAATGAACACAATGTTCTAGCACAAAGACATAATATATTATCATCAAAGACATAGTATTTTATCATCAAAGACATAGTATTGTACTTATGTAGAAGAATTCTACCAATGTTCTTATTGGCTTTTAAAAAAGTATATTAGCTATTTAGATTGTACATGGTGAAAAAATCAAAACAGTTGCTAAATAAGAAACATATTAGCAAAATAAACCATCAAATATTGCTTCACTGATATTCTGCATTTTAAAGCGTGAAAATTCAATGCATAAACAAACGCGAAATATAAAAAAATTCAAAGCATTCAATACAAACACTTAAACGTTTTTTAGATGTTTAGGTAGCTCCCAGTAGAAAAATATCAATTCAACAGCGGCCTTTTAAGGCCTCACATACCTTTTAATAGGTAAAAAATGAGAGAAAACGAGCAATTTTCAATCATCTGCCAATTTTATAATAATTATTCTAAAAATACCAAATTTTGAAATATGACACTATACATAGTCTACATTTTGAAAACAATGCAAAAATTTTTTTCAAAAATTAAGAAATTTCTTAATTAATTGAAATTTTAATTCAATAAAATTTTTCTGTTTTTATTTGCGCGCAAGCTTCTGGAAAAAGTTTACATAATATTTGCTTGATTTTTTTTGTGAGTATAGAAATATATGGTAAAACTAAAATGACGAAGAATGAACAAATAATTTTACTTTTTTCTCTATGCAAAANGCTCACTCTGGTTATTGTTATCTGGTTGCTCACTACGTGCTCTTGCGCGCCGAATCCAATCAATTAAAAATGAAAACTGTTGCCAGCGCGAGAAAAGAAATATCATCGGTTTTATTGATGCATACATACGTACGTATTAGCGTTTTATATAATATAGATTAGAAGAAATATGTTTGCGGAAAACGTACAATGGAAACTCCCTGTATACGCAAAAAATGCGTTGAGCAATGTAGTAAAAATTCTTATTCTTTGTGTTTGTAATACATAAAAATTGGCAACATACAATTTTGTTTAATTATAATAAAGTTTTTTTTAAGTTTATTTCCTTCCTAACATCCATATTTCCTACATTCAATAAAAAAACCAAAAACCCGGTCATTTTACCGGCTATGGTAAAAATAGGTATATATTAAGTTTTGGTATGTTTTGTGTTAAATGAAATCCAGAGTAATTTCTGGTTGAATTTGAAAAGAGCTTATGCATTTTGAATTTCGGGTACATGAAATAAAATAAATTTGAAACGAAAATAATACAAAAATAAATGACTTTAAAAATTTCCTTTTAAGTAATTATGCACTGTTAATGATTTTTTCCCAAAAAAAGTAAATTATTAAATAAAATATTTTTAAGAAATACTAGCCTGCTGTCGTGATTTTTTAAAAATTAGTATAATTCTCATGCTATTGCCAATGGTTTAATCTAAGAAGTAAGTTCAGAAACTTGTACTTGGTTCATTCAAAAAGTCCTTCATTCAAAAAGCGTTATATAATATTACCCATTCTTTTCGGAATTCAAATTATATAATATTTCAAAGAAAGTTACCTGTCACACATTTAAATTCTTAAACTGTAAAATTATTTCTAATTATCAGAATTGATTAAAAGAGGTGATGCCTTTACAATCGCTAATAATTGTTAAGAGATATTAAATGCTAAATTCGCTTTATTAAAAAAAAAAAAAAAAAAATTAACACTTTAAGTTTACAAATGTTACCAATCCTTTTTTTTAAAATTTAAATTATAAATCATTTGAATTAATAAGCATTTTTCAATAGTTTATCCTTTTCATATTAATGTATCAAAATATTAAATTGATTTTCGTGAAAATGTAATTATCAGAATTAATGTAAATTATCAGAATTGATTAATAGAGGTGATGCCTTTTCAATCTTAAGATGTCAAGAGATATTAATTGTCAAGAGGTATTAATGCTAAATTCGCTTTATTAAAAAAAAAAAAAATGAAATTAACACTTTAAGTTTACAAATGTTACCAATCCTTTTTTTTAAAATTTGAATTATAAAATCATTTGAATTAATAAGCATTTTTCGATAGTTTATCCTTTTCATATTAATGTATCAAAATATTAAATTGATTTTCGTAAAAATGTAAAGGTTACAACATAATATGTCGAACGCGTTGTGACATATAAACTTGTGCCCGCAGTTGATTAATAGATTTTCTCACTGAGCAAACTATCGAACTATCGAAACTATCTCAAAACATTTTAGCAAAATTTTATCATTTTAACTTTTCTATTGAAATAATTTGTTTAAAATGCCAGAAAAGGAATTAATGGTATTTTCAATATAAATAATTGAAATAGTTGCATCTTATTTTGTTGTAATCCATTTTAATGAAAGTTGTGAAGGACAGTTTTGGAACAATTCGAAATAAATGTATCTCCAGAATATGCTTAAAATGAAGATGACCGTAGAATTTCGGTTGCAACTCTAAAAACATATGAGGTGTCATATGACGGTGTTGATTGACAAGAAAGAAAAAAGAAGAAAAAAAAGGCTAGACTAGCACTCGAGACAGCTGAAAATGATAGGGAAGAAGCATCGTAAGGCTGTTTTTCGAAAGCTTCGTTGTAATATGAAATGATGCTTTTTTTCGAATATTTTGCTTATTTTTGCAACTGCCTTGAGTTTGTAACTGTTACTCATAACTTTTAGGTCAAGTTTAGCCTATTTAATGCCAGCGCTGTCTACGCTTATTCTGCAAATGGCGCAAAACGTCAATAAGGAGAAAAGTCGAATTTGTGAAAATGAAAAGCGTTTGTGGTCTAATTTTTAAATGTTTTAAAACTTACTCCAATGCTGTATTACTTGGGCTCATAAAAGTTTACAAAAATTGAGAATAAAGCAGTGATTTTGATAATTTTCATCTAGATTAAAAAATGTCGCCAAATTGGCAACTTTTAAAAAAGTTTAATAACTTTTAAAATGTTTAAATTATTTGTATGTTCTGAATCCCAGATATTTCTTCACGGCAAAGATAATATATATAGCTTAAAATCATCGCATTGCTTCACGTGTAAGGCACTTAAACAATGGCTTTTTTAATTTCCTTGACGTCAGAGCTTCGAAAAACAGCGTTAAGGCCCTGATATTATTGCATTATAGTTAGTTGCAAAATTTTATATATTTAGTTGGATTATTGATCATAAAACTTTAAACGCAATTTACACATGCCTATATTTCTCTTACTAGCTGCATCTCTAATTAGTCCAACTGATTTACTTAAAATTTTTAATACAATGTTTTCAATAAAAGCTGTTTTTGTAGCAAAAAATTTTTTAATTGGGTTGACTGGTTTTGAGTAGTTTACGAAAATGTAACTTTTTTTACATCATTTGCTGAATTATTATTTTCAAAATAGCGCCATTATGTGAAAAAAATATTTTTTTAAAAAATCCTACTTGTAGCGAAAATTACATTCATGTAGTTTAAAAAAATCAAAACGGAACCAAATTTGGATGATTTTTTTCTTCATCTTATGAGTACAGCAAGTTTTATGGATAATTTAAAAAAATAAGCTATAAACATTGAATTAAAGAAGAGTTAATTTCTTACATGTTGGTATTTGTGACATGATAAAATTAAGATTAAAATTGTACAATAAGATAAAAATATATGAATTAAATTTATCACTATTGTTGCAAAATTCATTAAAAAATAATTTTTTCTTCACACTTTTTCTGTGTCGTTTCTTCTTAATAAAAATCAAAAACAAATTAATATTTTGAATCTGGGTTTGAGTAAAGCTTTACAATTAAGTGCGATTTAACGAACTGATTGAGACGGACAAATCCGTTCGTTAAATCGAAAAAAATTCGTTAAATAGAACATCAATTTTTGTATAGAGTATGGCATAAAAATATCACTGCAAAATACCCTTAGATATACAGATATGAAAAAAAGTGATTATTGTTTACAACGAGCTTAAAAATGATAAGTTATACGCTAGAAAATCAACTTTAATATGATCTTAAATCATATTATCGTACTTCAAAATCAAAAACAAATTAATATTTTAAATCTGGCTTTGAGTAAAGCTTTGCAATTAATTCCGATTTAACGAACTGATTGAGACCGACAAATCAGTTCGTTAAATCGAAAAAATTCGTTAAATCGAACATCAATTTCTGTAAAGAGTATGGTATAAAAATGTCACTGCAAAATACCCTTAGATATACAGATATGAAAAAAAGTGATTATTGTTTACTACGAGCTTAAAAATTATAAGTTATACGTTAGGAAATCAACTTTAAAATTATCATAAATCATATTATGCAGAATTATAAGTTATTATCGGTCAATTATTTGCCGGTCTCAATCAGTTCATTAAATCGGAATTAATTGTAAAGCTTTACTGAAACTCAGATATGAAATATTAAATTGTTTTTGATTTTCATTAAGGAGAAACGACACAGTAGAAGTCTATAAAAAATTATGTTTTAATGAATTTTGCAACAATTGTGATAAACTTAATCATATGAGCTTAAAAATTATAAGTTTATACGTTAGGAAATCAACTTTAAAATGATCTTAATTCTTTAATGCTACTTGCTTTTAAAACTTAATACATATATATAATTATAACACTTGGATTAGGATGTGAAATATTCACAATTTTAAGATAAAAAAATTAGAAATTTTAGTTTTATGTGCGAATTTTTTTTCCAGTGATTGTTGTTCGTTAAATCAAAGCTAAAAATTAGTTACATGAGAGCATTTTAGCACTCTTTTTGTCGGGACAGAGAAAATGCTCGTTAAATCGAAAAATTCGTTAAATCAAAGCACGTTAAATCGAGGTTCGAATGTATATAAATTCTCCTTTTCGCAATTTAAATTGAAACATCTTTTTTAAAGAAAGATTGCTCAAAGCAATCTTACTTTAAAAAACTCAAGGATTTTAGAGGAACTTAAAGTTCCTTTAAAATCCTAGAGTGCCAAATTATTTCCATAATCTAGAATGAACTACAGGAGGCAATGCCCTTAGCACTAAATGCGAGAAGTATCAAGAAGTCTAAAAAGTGCTTAAAGTTCACTCAACAGGAAAAACCACGGGAGTTTTGAAGTCAGGTATCAATCTACGAGGGAGAGCTTTATCAATGGAGTCAAAAAAGAGGTCCCCTCTTTTTCCTGCATTAGCATAAGTTCCGTATAACTTCCTTAAATCGCATCGGCTTAGGTACGGCCACACACATTCTCAAAGAAAGAAAAAAAAAGAGAAAAGAGCATTGAAAGAAAAGGTTTATTGCACTGAATTCTGTTGTTACACGAACAATAGAGTGATTTTCACGGTGTAATAATTTTTTTTTTTACTCCGATAGATTATTACGCCGATCTTTTCTTTTTTCGTGACAATTCCTTCTTTTTCTTCCTTTTATAAAAGTTTATAGTAATAATCTACAGTAATGGGAAGAAAAAAAAAGATTTGTTATAAGTTTAAAAATAAAAAAAGAAATTAATTACTTTTTAATATTCTTGTGGTGAAATGCAGAAAGGTCTCAGTTTGAATAATGATTTTATTCGATGTTACCGAAGAAATACTTTACTGCACAGAAATTAATTCAAGCAAACCGAAAAAGTAATTCTTTAAAAAAAACAAAAAACATTCATATTATGTGTATAAACATATTGATAAATGCAGTATTTCTCTTGTAGCAATGTACTTTTGAAGATGTTTCGGTAGATTACTGTATTCATCGTGGAACTGGACTTTTATAGCATTATTTATCTTTTTTTTTCATACAGTCGATCTTACCTAAATGACCCATCAAAATATTCCAAAAATTTTCAATTGGAATTAAGCCTGATGTATTTCAATACGAATCAAGCAAGATTGTCTTGATTTCCTGGTTTGAATCTCTTGCGAATTTTTGAATTACGGCAAGGGACTAAGTCTGCTCTGTCAAATTTTGCATAGATGAAATAATCTTATGAATATTAACATGTTATGAATATTTACTTAATCTTATTAAACTTATTTTATCTTATGAATATTTACATGCATGTGCCTAACAGCAAGACTACGGTTGTATAGCCATTTGCTGACGGAAATCGGAAACGCTTATCAGTCAAATTGACAGAAAATAAGAGATAGCCTGTCCCAATTAATTTGCACAGAAAAGTAGAGTAAGCACAAATGTACTAACTATTTACACAGCATAGTAAGGTTTGCTAAGGTTAACTATGAAATAATAAAACACGAATGTACTAGCTTGTTCGAATTTGTTTGCACAGCATTGTAGAGTTTACTGAGGTTGGTTGTGATTATGAAATGGTAAAACATTAATGTACTAACTTGTCCTAATTTATTTACATAGCATAGTAAGGTTTACTAAGGTTATTAGTTATGATCATGAAATTGTAAAACATGAATATACTAGCTTGTTCGCATTAATTTGCACAGCATTGTAGAGTTTACTGAGGTTGGTTGTGATTATGAAATGGTAAAACAATAATGTACTAACTTGTCCCAATCAATTTACATAGCATAGTAAGGTTTACTAAGGTTATTAGTTATGATCATGAAATTGTAAAACACGAATATACTAGCTTGTTCGAATTTGTTTGCACAGCATTGTAGGGTTTACTAAAGTTAGTTGCTATTATGAAATGGTAAAACATTAATGTACTAACTTGTTCCACTTAATTTTCTCATCATGATAAAGTTTACTAAGGTTATTAGTTGATATCATGAAACACGATAAACCTGCAGCTATGAGGGACAATTTTATTCCATAACGTTTTTGTATGCATTTCTTATTCATTAAAGATCGTAATTCGAAAGAATTTATCATTTGATTAAGAATAGATGTCTTAGTAATATTATAAAATTCTCGAGAAATTTAAGAAATTAAAAACAATTTTATTTTAGTAAAATTTGGAAAATAAAATTTATTAAAAGGAAAATTAGATCATGATAATCTTACTTCAAAGTAGTTTTGTTGTGCTCGTTTATTTAACTTAGCATTGAACTTCAGAGCAATAATATAGAGACAACAAGTATTGAATTACTATTACTGAGTACCAAAAATTGTTTCACAAGATCTACCTTTTCTTATGCAAGTAGCTTTCTATTCAAAATTCTGAGATTATAGCTAAAACAATTGCAACAAGTACGACAACTTTGCTGACTCAAAGCCTGACATCGTTCAATTTTTGCAATATTTAAATTTTCTGCTAATTTTCTGTAAATTCTTGCAAATTCACCATAAAGAAAGCTTCGAAGTATTTCAAATTAAGCTAAAAATCCTTGTAAATATTAAAAGTTCCTATACATACCCCATTTGTATAGATTTATTTCAAATTCAATAGATTCATTCTTATTTAAAATGACTATTGTTGTGTTAGCTTCGATTGTCTAATACAAAAGATAAGAAATAATAATTTTGTGTGCTAAAAGATCTTTATATTTTTGCGGTTAGTTTAAATTTTTTTTTTCTGCAACTCGCTTTCTCAATTAGAACCATCCCTTGCTTCTTCAAATTTCGTCGACTAAAAACCTGGTGTAACATATTTTTTTACACTAAAATGACATTAAGATTGTCTGTTTGTTTTTAATTTAAATTCTTATAAATTTAGCACTAGAAATAAAAAGATTTTTTTTTCAATGTCCACACCTAGGTTGACATTTCATCAATTTAGACGTATTAAGGCAGATTTGTTGGCCACTCTTTCAGGAGCACCATATTAAATAGGACAACGTTGCTCCCACAGTAAGGGCAGATAGCTCAGTGAATGAAAGAGCATCCATGCCTGGTCTGGGTATCAAACCCAGAACCATTCTGATGATGAATAAAAAGATAGACAAATAAATAAATAGAAACACCTTCGAAGTATTTTAAATTTAATTAAATTTTTTTAATTACAAGTACCACTTTTTCAAAAACTAGTTTCGACAGAATTAATTATTCTTTTCCTATTACTTTATTAACTACTAGTGGGTTGCGCCTCCTGCTCGCTAGCGCTCGCCAACCCCCGAAAATTGCTACGCAATCTTATATGGTTTGCTTCGCAAACCAAGGTCGCTTCGCTCGCAACTAACTTAGGTACATTGCAAATGCACAAAACTCTAAGAATTCAAGACAATCATTCAAATCCATATAAAAACTTCTTTTTAAAAAAAAATTACATCTTTTTAGTAAATACTAAGTCATTAAAATAAATTTGAGTTCAAATAAATGACATGTAATTCGTTAAACCTATTAGAAATGTGCTATAGTATAATTCGTGATATAAATCAAAAATCGTCAAATAAATTCGTAATGTATAAATTCGNATTTTTTTAAGTTAAACTATTCTTTTTTTGGTTTATTCTTTTTGCATTATTTAATTAGATGATAAAACAATAGAAACATATAAAAATATTATTATTACTCAATATTATACAGAAATATAAGAAATACTCCTTAAGTGGGCGGGGTTACCCGACTCTCCCCTACACCTTCGAAGTATTTTTAATTTAATTTAATTTTTTTTATT
This sequence comes from Parasteatoda tepidariorum, assembly GCF_043381705.1. Classification (NCBI taxonomy): domain Eukaryota; kingdom Metazoa; phylum Arthropoda; class Arachnida; order Araneae; family Theridiidae; genus Parasteatoda; species Parasteatoda tepidariorum. The sequence continues at coordinate 14,438,927 of NC_092208.1, forward strand.
ACAAGTACCACTTTTTTAAAAACTAGTTTTGACAGAATTAAGTTCATCCAGTGTCGACAGAATTAATGATTCTTCTCGTGTTACTTTATTAACTATTATTAAAAGAAATTTTTGAACAGTAAAAATTAAAAATTTTGTGTATATAACCAATCTTTATAAATAAAATTATTAAAAAGGCGAAATATGAACTGCTCGGACAAGGCTCTAAACTCAAAACAATATTTGAGAAAAATCTATCCTCAAAAATGATAACCGAGACGGATCATAAAATAACATCTTGACACTTTCATTTCAAAAGAACTTTTGTTTTGTTTCGGTTGTGTAATACAAAATGTAAGAAACAACAATCTGAGGAAGAATGATCCAAGTCTTTATGTTGCTGGACATAGAAATAAGTTGGTTTACAGCAACTACCTTTTCTTCTGCGAGTTGTTTTCTTTTCAGTTAGAACTAACCCTTCTCCCCTGAGTACGACAACTTTGCCGACTTAAAGCCTGACGTCAAGTTGGAAACATCAAATTTCATATCAACGGAAGGAAAACTAAAATAACTTTCTTAGTTTTTCCTGACTTATACTTTCTTTAGCACTGGCACTTTACAACAAATTTTTTTTTATTTTTACTTCTGTTCCGATAGTAACGTCTCGCCTACTTATCTAATTATCGTCATATTCGAGAAGAAACAGTCAAAATTTCTTTAGGGGATTACTAACGTCATGTCAAATTACTTTCTATTTTTTCTTCTTTTTTTTTTCATGTCGAGTTTTTTTTCTTTTCTTAGAAAAGCTTCTGAAACGAAAGGCGAATAGGTGAAAGAGATTAGGGCGAAGAATTTTTCATTATTATTCTTGTGAGAATTTCGAAGACGTTTCAAACGAAATAAATTTCTAATTGGGAGCATTTTTCTAGAAGTTTTACAAAACAAAACTGCTCTGAAATCCTCATATGATGCTAGTTTGAACTACATTAACGTACTTTTTAAATTTGTATCACCGCCTTTGGTGACCGTCTTGGTCACCTTTCAAAAATATCTTGTACATTATTTAAACTTTAAGGGAACCAAACCGAATGCACAGTACAACTGTATTGAAATATTCTAATTTTTATTTTATTTAATAACCGTCGTTGAACAGCTGACCCAATTTTTTGGGTTTACGACTACTAGGGTTCAACTCCGTAGCCTTGTAATTTTGAACCCAATCCATAAGACAAGGGAACTCCTGGATCAAGTATTGAGAAATTTGTCTCCGTGGCGGACTTCTCGATGGAACTAACCCGCATTTGCGTTACATAGAGAGGAAAACCACAAAAACCTCTCACAAATAGCCTAACGGCAAGGGAAGTCTAAGTCACGATCCGTTTAACACTGCGGGTATTATTCGTTAGCACTGTGATCGGTGCAGGCCGGATGCGGAATTTGTATCGACCAGCCATCGCTGAGATTCGAACCCAGTTCACTTCATTGGAATGCGAACGCTCTATCCCCTTAGCCATCACGGCTCTAAATATTCTAATTCTTCAAACCCTTCCTCTCATTCTAACACCTTTATTAGTTTTAAGTAATGTATTCACCGAATTTTTTAATCATTTAGCTCTTGCCAGTGAGGAAATACATTGATTTCAATTTTAACTATTTTCAAGACATGTCCACGATATTGTAAAAGTTCTCTATGCATTGAATTTTAACAATAATTTACAATATGTTCGGCAGCCATTAAATCTCACAAACCACCGTCATTATGGGTTCGGAACAGTTTCAGCATAGTAGGCGGAAGAAGTATTAAAATTACTTCCATCTCTGTCATGAAATATGATAGAAAACCCATTACTCTATAACGTGCTGTAATACTTCCTCGCGCACCTCTTGAGTTGCAACTTGAGTATCGAATAATATTGTATACTATTGCAGGTCACTAATAATTGATATGACAATATGAGGCATCATAGCACCATTTATGATTAAAATTTCTACGGACATTTCAGAAAGGATCAAAAATAAATATAAATTATTACTTCGCAATTAAATTTTTATTTTATAACACTACAAAAATATTCTAAATAAATACTAATTACTAAAATTATTACCTAAGACAACAATACTTAAATCATTACTTAACAGAAGTAATGTTTTATTCACCATTACTTAACAAAATTAATGTTTAATTCACAATTACTTAACAAAGCAGAATTCAACATTACTTAAATTATTACTTAAGACAATAATACTTAAATCTTTACTTAACAGAAATAATGTTTTATTCACCATTACCTGACAACATTAATGTTTAGTTCACCATTACCTAACAACATTGATGTTTAGTTCACCATTACTTTACAAAGCAGAATTCAACATTACTTAAATTATTACTTAAGACAACAATACTCAAATCATTACTTAACATAAGTAATGTTTTATTCACCATTACCTAACAACATTAATGTTTAGTTCACCATTACTTAACAACGCAGAATTCAACATTACTTAAATTATTACTTAAGACAACAATACTCAAATCATTACTAAACATAAGTAATGTTTTATTCTCCATTACCTGTCAACATTAATGTTTAGTTCACTATTACTTAACAACACAGAATTCAACATTACTTAAGACAACAATACTTAAATCATTACTTTACAGAAGTAACGTTTTATTCACCATTACTTAACAAAATTAATGTTAAATTCACCATTACTTAACAAAGTAGAATTCAACATTACTTAAATTATTACTTAAGGCAACAATACTCAAATCATTACTTAACATTAGCAGTGTTTTATTCACCATTACCTAACAACATTAATGCTTAGTTCACCATTACTTAACAAAGTAGAATTCAACATTACTTAAATTATTACTTAAGACAACAATACTCAAATCATTACTTAACATTAGCAATGTTTTATTCACCATTACCTAACAACATTAATACTTAGTTCACCATTACTTAATAAAGTAAAATTCAACATTACTTAAATTATTACTTAAGACAACAATACTCAAATCATTACTTAACATTAGTAATGCTTTATTCACCATTACCTAACAACATTAATGTTTAGTTCACCATCACTTAACAACGCAGAATTCAACATTACTTAAATTATTACTTAAGACAACAATATTCAAATCATTACCAAACATAAGTAATGTTTTATTCTCCATTACCTGTCAACATTAATGTTTAGTTCACCATTACTTAACAACGCAGAATTCAACATTACTTAAGACAACAATACTTAAATCATTACTTAACAGAAGTAACGTTTTATTCATCATTACTTAACAAAATTAATGTTTAATTCACCATTACTAAAATCTCAGAATTCAACATTACTTAAATTATTATTTAAGACAACAATACTTAAATCATTACTTGACAGAAGTAATGTTTTATTAACCATTGATTAACAACAGTAATGGTTAGTTCACCATTCTTAACATAGCAGAATTCAACATTATCTAAATTATTACCTAAGGCATCCTAAAAAAAATAATCTAAATAACTAATTAACGAGTAAGCAATTGCTACACTATTTAAATTATTACTTAAGACAATTAAACAAAATGTAGAATAATAGTGTTGCCAATAGATAGAGAAATGCCTGAGTTTATATCTATATAGATAACAAGGGTTTATCTATAAATATCTGTACAGATAATAAGGGCTTATCTATAAATATATATATATACATAATAAGGGCTTATCTATGAATAGAATAAGGGCTTATCTATATAGATTATATATTATGTAGTTCAACTTGAACAGAAGCAAGGTTTAAATGAACACCTTTTTAAGCTTGTGGATAGTTTACATCTTATTATGGATCAACGTTGAACCAATTTTTCCAAGAGTAAAATTTTCTAGTTCACTACAAGAAATTTACTATACAAGTTGTATTATTAATATACAAAATTCAGCAAGCATTTAAATTAAAAAAAAAAAAGATTTTAGGAATTAAATTATGCATTTATATTAATAGAAATTTTGAATTACAATAATCTTAATATTATGCCGAGCTGAACTTTATTATTGGGCATATTAAAATAATCTTAGACTTTATTTTTCGATACTATGGTTTAACACAAAACTAATCAGGGTTCAATTTATCACAATATTAACGTTAAGATATTATGGTTTAACATTGAACTGATTTTACTGAAAGAGTAATCAAATGACTAACTACACAGTAATATTGTTTTAAAAATTAGAGAAAAATATCTAAAAATAATCAAAAATGCATGTAAAATGCTTTCTTTACTTTTTCAAATCTAATAATCTAAGAAAAATTAGTTCAACTTTGAATCGAGAGAGGACATTATATTTAGCTGTTTTTGTTTTCTCCACAGATATTTATTTGATTGTAAAATGATACATCGTCACCAAAAGTTAATGAACTATAATAAATGATAGGAAAATTGAAATAAAAAATTTAAAGTTGAAATCAAACATTTTTAAGTGAAAACATCATCTATCCTAATGTACTACAAAAATATCATATATCCTACTATATCAAAGAAGTAACGAAGCATATAAGTACGATACATACATTTTAAAATTAAAAACTATTGTTTTTCTTTGTAGCATGAATATAATGCCGTTAAATAAGTTGCTGTTTTACAATGGGAAAAAAATGCTTTCTTATTATAATTCCTCATAAATTTATTTTTTCGCCTATTTTTAACTCGTCACATAAAACTCCACTCTTAAAGATTTCGACCGGTTATTCGCGAAAAAAGCATACTAAATACAAAAATGCATTATTTATAACATCATTTTATACCAGCATTTATTTTCATAAAATTCAGAAAATTTACGATAAAAATGGGCCATTTTAAGATTACTTATAAAAGTTTTTACCAAAATGACGGTGTGATTACGTCATTCAATGAAATATCAGTTTTAAGTACTTAGAGAAATATGTAAATTACTTGCGTAAAACTTTAAACTTTGATGTTAAAAAATAACCAAAGGTCTCCTTTAAGAGAAAGTATGTTGCATTTATAATCTAAAGGTCATGAACTAACATGAGTCATGAGTCAAATTTTGGTGCATTGCGACAAACTATATTTAGAGAGCCGTGGTGGCTCAGGGGATAGAGCGCTCGTCTACCAATGAGTTGAACCGGGTTTCGAATCCCGACAATGGCTAATCGATTCGAACTCCGCACCCGGCTCACACCGACCACAGTGCTGACGTAAAATATCCTTAGTGATAAAATTATCATGGGTTACACGCCATCAGGCTATCCTTGGGATGTTTTCGTAGTTTTCCTCACCATGTAACGCAAATGCGGGTTAGTTCTATCAAAAAGTCCTCCACGAAGGCAAATTTCACCCAATACTTGATCCAGGAGTCTGCTGGATTGGGTTCAAAATTACAGGGTTACAGAGTTGAACATTGGTTGCCGTAAACTGAAAATTCGGTCGGCTGTTTAACAACGGTTATAAAATAAAATAAAAAACTATATTTAGAAGTATACTTCATATTATATTGAAATATTTTATAAATTTGTGCATGTAAATAAATTTAAAGACATATGAAGAATTAAAAACAATGGCTTCACTTGATAAATTATATAGGTTATAAAACTTATTTAAGTTCATATTTTAAGATATTAATATAAAGAGGAGAGTATTATTGTATTATTGAGCCAGTTTTGAGTATTTATTTACTTTTATGTAGAATTTAATTATTCAAAAATTTGAATTTTGTAAGAAATGCATTTATGTTTGTCTATTGATATAGTGTTGCAGAATAAGGTATACTATAACACACTTAAGAGAAAAAATGAAATAAGAAAAATTAGTATAATTCAGTGACTATTACGGCTTTTTAAATTTTCCAAAAATGCGTCTTTTTAAAATTCAATTTCTCTGAAACTATTCGATCGATTTTGCTAAAATTTTTTATTTTGCCATTTAAAACTACATTTTTTTAAATGATGCAAAAATAATCATAAATTTTAGAATTCAATTTTTACTATTATTAAATAAATATTGTTTTGTGTCTATTATTAACTAAAAAATTAAATTTTGCCATTTAAAACTACATTTTTTAAAATGATGTAAAGAAAAAATCCTACATTTCACAATTCATTTTTCGACTATTATTAAATAAAATAATGTTTTGTGTCGATTATTAAATAAAATATTAAAAATAAATGAATATTTACTAAAATTTATATTTCGCATGCAACAACTATCTTTGGATAAATGAATTTTATAATTGTTTTAAAACGTTTTTACCCATACTCTAGAAAATTCATCGTATCCCTAGAAGTCATCAACGCCCACGGGGAGGTAATAGCGCGCACGTCGGGAAACTATGCCCTAGAACATACGCAGGTGATTGCTTTTAGTACAACATTTTTATTTTAAATTTGGAATGAAACAAATATCTTCATCGGTTGAAAGAGTCTTATAGCATCAGTGTTATACTATAATACTTTTTTCTCCAGAAAGGAAACTTTTCAGGTAATTTGGAAGAAAACAAATTAAAGTCAAACTTTTTCATCTCCTTGTTAGATGGCCGAAACAAATTTTACCCCAGAAATCGTCAAATAGCCCGAACCTAAGAAATCGAACAAACAAAAAATTTCCACCTGTGCCCATTCTCATTGAAGAACTTCGAAATGGAAAAGAAAAATCTATCCTCCCCCCCCCTCCTTTTTTTTCTTTTAAAGACAGGAGCAGAAGAAAAAAGAAAAGTCCATTAGTTTTGTTTCGCACTAAGAAAAAAGAAGAACAATTTTGTACAAAAGAATAGGTCACTCACAGCCCTGGTACTCACAGATTGCTGATGGGCCTTTCGTTTCGAAAAAAGTCATTTTATGTACTAGACTCACGTCCTGGTATATCAAAAGGAAGGGCGCAACTTTTACGCAGTCTTTTTCAATTACCCGGGGCTCTGATAACAGGGGCTTGGGAGAGCGTAATGAAAGGCCAGAGTTGATCGTATATTAAGGGCAGGCCACATTTTCTGTTTTTAGGGGAATCGCCCTTATTCTTACGAAGAACTAAATTTCACAGTTACGTGTTTCTGCTCCTTAAGAGGAAGAGAATGGCTCCACACGCCACTGCTGCCATTTCAACAAATTTGGCGCACATCTTGGCGATGACAATAGAGTCTTTATTCGAAAAAGAAGCTGATTTTATTATTTTTATCGCTTAAAACGAAGATATTATTTTAAAAACATAGATCCGGGAATGCATTATCGCCTTTTGGATAGATAGAATCAATCTAGGTTCGAATCCCGGCGGCGGAAACTGTTGAATCAAATACCGCTTCGGGTTCGCAGAGTGTTTTTGTCATCGTCCTTCTCAAAGTTGTAGGCTATTTTTATTTAAAAATTCCTCCATGAAATGAGCCTATTTTAAGGCTCTTTGATACGGCAGTTCCCCTATTTTTCTAACTTGGATAAAATTCACAAGATTGCAGAGTTAAACATGAAATGATCATAAATTCCTATGTCAATTGAAATCTAAACTTCGTTAAAATATTTTATAATCGTAACACACAAAAAGAAATTTTAATACCAAAACCAGAGCACTCCAAGTTTAATTTCCTACTCAGGGATGGCGAACCAATGGCACGCGTGCCATTTATGCTACGAGACACAATATTTTGGGCCCGCCACCGATCACAATTGTTATTACACTATGAAGCATATGTAACAATTAAATGAAAATTCACAAAAAACAAACAAAATATTAAACAATTATCAATAAAAAAATTAACAATTAATGCTAAAAAAACAATTAATAACCATGAAAAACAAGCTAAGAATGAATAACTTGCTAAAAAAAATTTAACAGTCCTACTTAAACCAACATCTTACAACCTAATATAAGTTATTTGTCATCGAATCTGCAACAACAGAAGTCACACTGATGTTACTTTAAGTTGTTTTAAGATATGGCAAAATGTATTTTTTTCAATGTAATTAAAGAGTTTTGAGTTGATAGTATTTAGTATTATTATTGTCCCAATAATCACGAAGTCAAAATTATTTGACAGCACGTTTATGACATCATTAAACAATTTTTTAGAAAAAATGGCACGTTGGTGTAGGAAGGTTTGCCACCCCTGCCCTACATGCTACTCTGACTTATAAATTTAATGCTTAATGGCAGAAATTTTATATAAAAACTTAAAACAACACAGTAAATATGATATAACCTTGATTTTGAAGAATAGTTTGATTACTAGACGACTCATATTTTAGTACCAGATATTTTAAAAGTTCCAGTACCAATATTCGACAAGTAGCCGAATAGCATATTATAATTTTTATTGTATGCTAATAAATAGATATTGTTCAAAGCAGTCATCTTCTTTATACGCCATAGCTATACTACAGAGCTAATACGATATAAGAAAAAAAATGCTACAAATATTTCGGTTTAATATTGTTAATATCTGTTTCCGAACTAGAACATAGTGGTGTATTTAATCAATTACTTTTTTGATTGGCTCTTGGGCCTCATATATTGCGTTCAGTTGTTTTGCTGAAATTTAACATAGAAATAGATAATAAGTCAATGTTTTTATTAAATGAGTGAAATTTCTAAGAGATTTACCTGTTTTATCATTTTGTTTGTTTAGAATTTGTAAAAGGAACGCCATTACAATAACATAATACTTTTAAAAAAGACCTAAGAAGCTTAGTTTTATTTAATTTGTTTTCACTAATAAAAGATAGTTTGAATGAAAATTAAATTATTTTAAATACTACAGAATAACAACTTTCATGAACACATTTGAAAGCAACATGATTTTTAAATTCGATTTCGATTAAAACTGAAACTTTTCAACATTCGGGAAATTCAGATAAAAAAAAATGTAGTTAATAGGCCTCATAGCGATTTTATAATGTTATTTTTTTGCTTTAGTCTGTAGGTATTAAAAATTAACAGACTAAACAAATGCAAATGGCTTCCATAGCTTTAACAGTTTGAAGAAAATGTGTTTTTTTTTTCGAACAAACAATCTAAAATAAGTTGAAACTAGCTATAAACTTAACTAAAAGTTTTTTTCTCATGTTTGATTTCAGTCCATGGTGAAAGATGACAGAAGATCTTTGTTATATTTTATTCTGTGTCAGACGTTAATATGACTATACATTTGCGACATTTCATTAAATTGTAAACGCTGACAGATAGCCTTCTCTGTTATATTTTATCCTGTTAAGAGGTTAATATGGCTACGAATTTGCTACATTTCAGTTAATGGTAAATGCTGACAGATCCCTTTCTCTGTTATATTTCATTCTATGCAAGACGTTAATATGACTTTACATTTGCTACATTTCAGTTAATGGTAAATGCTGACAGATCCCTTTCTTTGTTATATTTCATTCTGTGCAAGACGTTAATATGACTACGAATTTGCTACTTTTCAGTTAACGGTAAATGCTGACAGATCCCTTTCTCTGTTATATTTCATCCTATGTAAGACGTTTATATGACTATGAATTTGCTACATTTCAGTTAATGGTAAATACTGACAGATCCCTTTCTCTGTTATATTTCATCCTATGTAAGACGTTAATATGACTACGAATTTGCTACATTTCAGTTAACGGTAAATGCTGACAGATTCCCTTCTCTGTTATATTTCATCCTATGTAAGACGTTAATATGACTTTACATTTGCTACATTTCAGTTAATGGTAAATGCTGACAGATCCCTTTCTTTGTTATATTTCATTCTGTGCAAGACGTTTATATGACTATAATTTTACTACATTTCAATTAATGGTAAATGCTGACAGATCCCTTTCTCTGTTATATTTCATTATGTGCAAGACGTTATTATGACTATACATTTGCTACATCTCAGTTATTGGTAAGAGCTGACAAGTCCCTTTATCTGTTATATTTTATTCTGTGTAAGACGTTATTATGACTATACATTTGCTACATCTCAGTTAATGGTAAGAGCCGACAAGTCCCTTTATCTGTTATATTTTATTCTGTGTAAGACGTTAATATGCATTTGATACATCTCAATTAATGGTAAATGCCAATAGATCCTTTTCTCTGTTATAGATCACCCTGCGTAAGACGTTAGTAGAAAAGCTATGTATTTTTAACATTTCAGTCAATAGAAAATGCTGATCGAAAACACATTTTAGCCATTGAAATATATAAATAGTGAAACAGCCTCTCTTTTTCATTCCAGCCATTTCGGAGGAAAGTAAGAAGCTTTTTTATAAAATACCCGGATTTGTTACTCTAAAACAGATATTCATATGAGCTATTATTCTTTTTTTTTTCTTTTTATCAAAAGAACAGAAATATTTTACGTAAAAGTGGCTGCAGCTCTTCTCCTATTCTGTGTTTCAGAATGGTGATAGTGTCACCATAAGGAGTTGGCATATTTGGCGGAGAAAAAAAAACAAACAAACTATCCTTTAACCAAAAAAAGTATTCCGTCTGAAAAAACCGTCTTAAAGTAGCAGAATATTTCTTTTTGGAGTACCTATTAAGAACTCGAGTGAATAAAAACTCTCGTTTTCTTGATACTCAGAAGAAGGTTGGAAAAGCGGCAACCCTGTTACTCCCAATGGCCACTCCTTAGCACTGGCGGGTACTCAGCGAGATCGTAAAAGTTAGAATCCTCATCCTCCTTATCACTATAACCGTAATTCTCCATCCTCTCGACCACCCCTACTCATGTTCTTAAGAGAACATGGGAGAAGGAGCTGTATGTTAGAACTTTCGTTAATCTTTTTTTGTGTGACTCCAAGGCAACGCCTGAAAGTGACCGGTTGTTGAAGATGGAAGCTATTGTGTACTCAACTTCAAAAGCACTTTGAATATTTAAAGACCCAAACATCGTCAGATAATCTGAGTTGAAAGTTCTTTTTTTTTTCATTATTATTTTTCTATTTGAGTTCTACTAGCTTCACGTCTTTTCTTTCCTTTAGGGGAGTCTAAATGGTTTCGAACAATTGAGATATGGATAAAATATATGTTTCTCGAATTGCTCTAAAGGTGCATTAGTTCTCTAAATAGACAAGAGTAAATTTGAAATTTTGATAATAATTTTGATTATTGAATCAAATAATTACGTCATAGTTTTTTTAAAATATAAAAAAGCAAAATTTACATTATTTTGTAAATAATAAATCTCATGGCGTGTTGAACAAGATGATGTATCTTTTGTTTAAGAGAATTGATTTTTACCTTTTAGTGTTGAAAACTGACATAAAATTAATAAAAAAATTGTAAAAATAGAGTAATTAGTTGCAAAAGGGTCATTGTTTGAATATATTTCTGCAATATTTGTTTTACAGTTCAAAAAGTTTAATTAAAGACAATTTCTTAACTCAAACTAAAAAAGAAAGTTTAAACAAATACATTTAATAGCAATTTTAAATGGAATCAGGTATATTCTGTAATTTAAGGAAAATAACTGTCAATTAAACACTATTAAAGTTTCAGATCTTGAATTTAAACTAAAGTTAATCAATATTTAGGATCTAAACAAAGTAAGTTTTTTCCTTTTTTCCACATTTATGTTTTAGTATTTTTCAGCCCGAATGACAGTATTAAGATTACTGAGTTTCATTTAACAGGTATTTTTTGACCAATGACAAATAGAATGATACGAAATCACCCTTATCTAAACTGCTTGATTCTTAAAATTGTACTTTAAAACAACACTCAGATTTTGCTAAAATAAATGGACACTGGTCGTCAAGACCATTGTTTCCCAACTGGTGAAATTTTAAATGGCTAAAATAAAATAACAATGAAATAATGAATTCACATACACACATTACTGTTATTGATTTGGAAATGTTCTAATGTTACTGTACTTATTCTTAATTATTTCATTTGATATTTCGTATATTCCATGTTCTTTAGTTGCAGAGTTTGTACATTTAGATTACAACTTTCATAAATTAATTAAATTAGTCGTTACAAAGCGCAAATGTCACCATTTTCAGTGTACGTGATAAATTTGAAGCCATGCTTTTAAATTTTGTATCCACAGTCTTCTGATAATTGAATAAGGATCTTTTGCTCTTCTCAACGACTTTTTATCAAAAAATTTAGTTTACTTAAATTTTTCTACTAGGAGTTATCGATTGTAAAAAATTTCAACTTTTTACTTACGACGCTTAGCATGATTATGCCATTCTAGGCCACATATTGTACCAGTCGTAAGCAAAACGTTAATGTATCTCAACACCAGAAATGGTTGTAGTGAAACACCATACGTAACTCTTGTATCTAGATTGTTATTTTACACTACTTGTTGTAAAATAGTTTCCCTCATTTTTGTTATTCAGTAACATTAAAATTTATAATTAAAGTACAATAAGATACACACATGAATCAGTAAAGTTATTTTTACGACACAATATGAAGTAAGAATCATTAGTTTATAATACAATTCTTTTTTTAACCTTTTACTAATGGCATGATTATGCCATTCTGGTCCACATATTGTACCAGCCGTAAGCAAAAGGTTAATGTATCTCAACGCCAGAAATGGTTGTAGTGAAACACCATACACAACTCTTGTATCTAGATTGTTATTTTACACTACTTGTTGTAAAATAGTTTCCCTCATTTTTGTTATTCAGTAGCACTTAAATTTATAATTAAAGTACAATAATTAAAGTACATTCTGGTCCACATATTGTACCAGCCGTAAGCAAAACGTTAATGTATCTCAACGCCAGAAATGGTTGTAGTGAAACACCATAATTGTTGGATCTAGATTCGTCTTTTACACTACTTGGTGTAAAATAGTTTCCCTCATTTTTGTTATTCAATAACACTAAAATTTATAATTGAAGTACAATAAGATACACACATGAGTCAGTAAAGTTATTTTAACAATAAAATATGAAGTAAGAATCATTAATTTAGAATACATTAATTTACTAATTCATAAAATAAAATTAGTGTGTTAATGAAACATACACACAGCGCAGGGAGAATATTACGATGAATTGGAACTAAGCTAAACAGAGCTGAAACGGATAGGAAATCAGTATTATAAAAACATTTAAAACAGTTCACGGATATTTAAAAATTAAAATAAAATTATCCTTATTATACAACTAAAAACATATTTTGAAACGACCAACTTTCTCTGTAGAGTGGAAGATAACAAAAACCTCTCGCCATCTTCTAATCGATTATAAACAATCTACTAACGATATACAATGTATGCCAAAATTGACGTTTACAGAACTTTAGATTGCTAATAAGTGAAGAAGTTACAGTTTTAATAAATATTGATCATACTTTTAATAAGTCTAAAGTAATTCTAATAAGGAGAAGAAAAAAAAACATTTTAAAAGTTTTATCACTATGAGCTAGTTAAATTAAGAAAATAAGTGAAATTTAAAATAAAAAAAAAGATTTATCAGGAAAAGTTTTTTTATTTAACTATAGAGTTGTTCAAATATTACGTAAGTACCACAAGTCGGAGGAGGTTTATGCACAATTTTAACGGAAGAAACTAAATTCCCATTGTTTTATTTTTTTCTTTAAAAAATGCGCTTTGAATTCGAAATAAAAGTTAGATTTTGGGGGGAAAAAAGCTTTCTTCAAGGAGTTTCAGCGGTTTTGGAAAACGCATAAGAAAACAATGAAATGATGTGTGCAATTGAATAAATGCTGCACTCTTAAATAAAGAAATAGCCCTAGAAAAAAAGCAATGCCATATAGAAAACTCTAAAAGAAATTTGGAAAAAAAGGACTGTAACAAACACTGTCTGATATTAGATGTATTTAAATAAATTTATACTTTATATTCTCCTTCAAATTATTTTAAATTAAAAGTTTTCTACTCAAAAATATACAAAAATGAATTAAAACTTACATTTCGTTTTATGTAAAGTAATATCTTTCAATTAATTAATTCTGAAATTCTCAAAATTTGAATATTATACAGAGTGTGTAATTAAAATCTTTCAACAAACAATAAGCAAATTTAAATACTTTGTAAGTACTCAAAAATCTTTTTAAGCACTATATACATTAATAAAATGCTAAATAATTTTCAAAAAAATTTATATGATAATGATAAAATAACTAGTTTCTGACAAAGAACTTTTTTCTTGATTAGATTAGCCACCATAAAAAGATAGAAAGATTTTTCTGTTCGATTTCAGAGGTTGGAAAATGAAGAATTGAGAATATTTTGCAAAAGAGAATCTCAAAGAACCCAGCGCAGTAGACGCACATGCGGACTCGCATATATTTCATCAAACAAGTAAAATGATTGGCGCTTTCGAACGCTTCGAACCAACGGTAAGCCGAAATGGATTGTGGTTGAATGAATTGTGAAAACGTTAAATAGAACATATTGAAAAACCTTGTTTTTGCCCAAAAACGTGGCGAAAATCAACATGCTAAAGAAAAAAAAATTCATTTCGGAAGAGGAATATTAAGCACTTCGTAAAAAAACCCAATTAAAAAATCACATTTAAAAGCTTTCAAAAAATGAAAATAAGCACCTTTAAGCACTTTTTAAAAATGCTACGCACCATGTTTTAGTCAAATTTCGATGCTTAGAACTTGTTTTAATTTTCTTACGTAAGCAGGGGTGAGGGTTTGTAATTTGTTTTTTTTTTTGCTGACGAAGGCGAAGAGGGTACAAAATTGCCAAAATTAGAATTATGTAATATTTTAACAGTCCTGATACAACATTTATTTATATTCTATGCATTTTATTTCTAAAGATCTCAGTGGGTGAAAGTGACAGTTTCAGAGTGTTTTTAGAGCGGAAAAAACGATCCAAGTGCACTTATCTACAAACAATCAAGGAACAACACTGAAAAACCTTTAATTAGGCTTTACAAAAAGATGCTATAATTGAAAACCTCAAATCCCGGACAGCTCGAAGAAGTTTCAAGAATATAAAAGTTAATTACAAAAAGAAAAGCTTTACTAAACTTTTCTTCTTAAGTGCTAATATTTTTAAATTCAGAATAGCGAGGGGTTCATCATTGTGTGCGAAGGCTAGAATATGTGCGGACGCCAAAATATTGGGCATTAAATCCGAATTGTCAATCGTTCAGTTTAATATAATTAGCATTTATAGAATCATAATTTGATAAGCAGAAATAATACGTTAAAAAAAACTGTTTTTATGTGGCCATCGAATGCGTATGGTCCGCTTCAACTTAGACATTTACCAAAGTCCGCTTCAACTTAAGAGACCAAATCGACGCCAATGCTTAAGACGATGCTTAGTAACAATCATTAGATTTAACTTTCATCCAATCCCCGCAAGCCTCTTTAAAAATTAACATCTCGCTAAGCAGCTTTCTAAACGACGCATTCTTGCACTTCAAAGTCCTTAAACAAGCCTTAATTGTACCTTTGCTATCAACCAAATCAGTATTCACCAAACATGTGTCGCCTGGTCAGCGTCGTGACTGAACGCTCCAACAGCGCATCATCCGTGAAGATGGGAGTGGTCATGTGATTCCACACCAGTATCCATGACAACGAAAGGATGAGGGGGAAGAAAGCCTGACCTTGAGCGGTATCGCCAGAGATGCAGTTGCCATGGTAACCGAAACCCGTCAGGGTGGGTGGTGGAGGAAGGGGTGTGAAGAGAAGCCAATATTCCCTTTGGGGCATGTGCATCACTTCGAAATGACACACTCTCTCTGTTCACCTATAAGGGTAGCAACACTGTTTCATGTCACTATCTTTACTCTGTTCCTTCATTTTTTTTCTTTTATTCTTTCACCTTTTCTAAGTAATCCATCTGTTGGGGGATTTAAAGAACTTTCACCCCCTCCCTCCAATATTGCAGGAAGAAAATATTTTTCCAAGGTACATGAATTGATGAAAATGGACTAAATTGTGTAACCACGTCAAAACAAGGACTCATATTTCAAGATGATTTGCGGGTATATATATATATACGTATTTATATAGGTAGACGTGACGGGTAAAAACTTTTAAAGGGTATGGGGCATTTATTTTAAAACAATGGTAAATCAACTTATTAATGCTTTGGTCTCAATTTTTATATTTGCTACATTCTAGGGAAGAACCATCAGTACTTTGAATTACACAATGAGGCTGAAATTTGGTGCAGTATTAATAAGATGTTGAATTGAACCATATTTTTGTGAATATATAACTTAACGTTCAGTAAAATAATTCCATATAGAGAAGAAAAAAAACAAATCTAGTCTCGTACAAATTTTAAAAAATAATTAACAAAAAAAAAAAAACTCCCAGTAAATAATGATAATAATAAACTATAAACTGATTAATAAAGCGGAAAAATAAAAAACATTATTTTTATTTACTTCACGTTTAAGTGTCACTAGATGAAATTTTCTAAAATATACAGAATCCAGGAGAGGCTTTATTAAAATTGGATATCAAAAGAAATTAACTAAGTCTACCATACAGTGCGAATTAATTGGAACAAAAAAAATTTTTTTTTAAGCGATGGAAAGGTTCCACAACTGTTCGTTGTGCTCACCAACCGTATCTTCGTATTTTACTACCGGATTCGTTTCGTGCTCATCATTGTTTTTTTCTTTTAAAGGTCGATGAAAAAAATGTAATTTTGCTTCTGAAATATATAATTAGATATGTCAATTGTAACAAAATGAATGGTTATCTACATTTGAAAAATAAAAATTCAACTGTATTTGATATATATAACTGCCTTTGAATGAGGTGCATCGGGTTCAAATCCCAGCGATGGCTGGTCGATACGAATTCCGCATCAGGCTTGCACAGACAGTGCTGACGTAAAATATCGTCAGTGGTAGACAGATCATGGGTTAGAGTCCCCTTGCAGTCAAGCTAACCGTGGTAGGTTTTTGTGGTTTTCCTCTCCATGTGACGCAAATGTGGTTTAGTTCCTTCAAAAATTCCTTTACAAAGACAAATTTATCCGAAAACTTGATCAAGGAGTTCCTTTGTCTTCTGGATTTGGTTCAAAATTACACGGCTAAGGAATTGAACATTAATAATAGTAAACCCAAAAAATTGGGTCGGCTGTTCAACGACAGTTATGAAATATTTTAAAAAGTAATAGACAATTCAAAACTTTTGGTAATTTTGATTACATTTTAAAAGTCTCATCATGAGGTAGCTGAAGCAAAATGGCATATCATATCAATCACCATCTAGAGGTGCGTAAAATAACTTTAAATCAAATTTACAAAACAAAGAACAATACATTAAAACATAAACTTAGCAATCCCTAGAAGAAATTTTCCCCAAAAGCGTAGAAAGTTTGCAGCCCTGCTTAGTTAACATATAACAGATCAAATTGGAAACAGTTTTTATCCCACTTGTGCCATTTCTATCTTAAAAAATTTCGAAACAAATGTTAACATTTATCTGTCAACATCTAAATTCTCACTCTCCCTTTAATCTCCTTTTTAATGTTATTTCAAAAAACGAGCTTATAAAAGACAGATCTTGAGAGAAATAAATTATTCTAAAGCAATGGGTCAATAGTCATTATCTAAAAGAAATCTGAAAAATGCACTTACAATTGAAATAACTCTTGAAAAAAAAAAGATTTAAGGAAAAAAAAAAACTTTCGTTAAGTTCATGATGTTCTTTCAGCAGGTCGAAATTTGACTCTTTACATTTCTTAGAGCTGCAGGTTGGTCCTCATGATATTTTCTATTAAAAATTTAGCAGTTTATAATTCTCAAACTAATGTCAAAATAACTTCACTACTTTCTCAAATAAATTTTTATTATTATTCCATCATACTCTTCTTACATCTTTCTACAGTCTTTCATAATTTCAAGTTCCTAAGTCTAATTATTTTTGCAAATCAAATCAAAATAAAACAAAATGTGAGAAAAGAAAGTGCCACAAAAATTTGCGAAAAAAGCATTAAAATTCCAATAACTCTCTCAAACAAATTTTATTTTATTTTATAACCGTCTTTGAACAACTGACATCTTTTTTGGGTTTACGACTACAATTGTTCAATTCCGTAGCCTTGTAATTTTGAACCCAATCCAGAAGACAAGGGAACTCCTGGATCAAGTACTGAAAGAAATTTGCCTTCGTGGAGGAGTTTTTGATGGAACTAACCCGCATTTGCGTTACATGAAGAGGAAAACCTC
>NC_092208.1:14460049-14463008 GCF_043381705.1 Parasteatoda tepidariorum
TTCAATTTATGTATATTCTGTATTAAGAAAAAGGTTTTGTAAATAATGCATTTTCAGAATATTTTTCTCATTCTCAATAACTAAGTTAGATCAATTGAATATTAGTTTATTTCACCAACTTAAAATATGGCAGTTTTCAAACAAAAAGGTAATTTTTTTAAACAGATTTCAGATCCTTAGATATTTTTTTAAACATATTAATTTCTTCGACTATGCAAAACTAGTAGTTGAGCTTTTTATTTTACCAAGTTTTTCAATTTAACATTCAATTTATGTATATTCTGTATTAAGAAAAAGGTTTTGTAAATAATGCATTTTCAGAATATTTTTCTCATTCTCAATAACTAAGTTAGATCAATTGAATATTAGTTTATTTCACCAACTTAAAATATGGCAGTTTTCAAACAAAAAGGTAATTTTTTTAAACAGATTCCAGATGCTTAGATATTTTTTTAAACATATTAATTTCTTCGACTATGCAAAACTAGTAGTTGAGCTTTTTATTTTACCAAGTTTTTCAATTTAACATTCAATTTATGTATATTCTGTATTAAGAAAAAGGTTTTGTAAATAATGCATTTTCAGAATATTTTTCTCATTCTCAATAACTAAGTTAGATCAATTGAATATTAGTTTATTTCACCAACTTAAAATATGGCAGTTTTCAAACAAAAAGGTAATTTTTTTAAACAGATTTCAGATCCTTAGATATTTTTTTAAACATATTAATTTCTTCGACTATGCAAAACTAGTAGTTGAGCTTTTTATTTTACCAAGTTTTTCAATTTAACATTCAATTTATGTATATTCTGTATTAAGAAAAAGGTTTTGTAAATAATGCATTTTCAGAATATTTTTCTCATTCTCAATAACTAAGTTAGATCAATTGAATATTAGTTTATTTCACCAACTTAAAATATGGCAGTTTTCAAACAAAAAGGTAATTTTTTTAAACAGATTTCAGATCCTTAGATATTTTTTTAAACATATTAATTTCTTCGACTATGCAAAACTAGTAGTTGAGCTTTTTATTTTACCAAGTTTTTCAATTTAACATTCAATTTATGTATATTCTGTATTAAGAAAAAGGTTTTGTAAATAATGCATTTTCAGAATATTTTTCTCATTCTCAATAACTAAGTTAGATCAATTGAATATTAGTTTATTTCACCAACTTAAAATATGGCAGTTTTCAAACAAAAAGGTAATTTTTTTAAACAGATTCCAGATGCTTAGATATTTTTTTAAACACATTAATTTCTTCGACTATGCAAAACTAGTAGTTGAGCTTTTTATTTCACCAAGTTTTTCAATTTAAAATTCAATTTATGTACATTCAAATAGTAACATACTATTCGCGGAATTAATTTGATATAGAATTTGAGCCAAATACTTCTGCTTCAAAAGTACAATATTTTCGTACATGGTGGAAAGGTGGGTAAGACAGGGTATCTCGATTGCGTGGAAATTAATTCTATTTTCTTGCAAAAGAACTAAAAATTTCACTTTACTTGTGAAAAAAAAAAATGAAAAAAGACCCACCATATTAACGTGTTGTTGTTGATTAAATCATGACGTCAGTGTTGTTTCACTGTGTCAACTCTCTACCTCTCTTGCTTTTCAGCTATCCTTATTAAAGTAAAAATTATTTTTAGTCCAAATTATTATATATTATACGTTTACTAAAGATTCATACCCTACCAAGGGCCCGCAGTGGACTGATCGTTAAGACACGGTTCCCAGCAGATCACCGAGGTCAAGCATCACTGACTACGGTCAGTGTGCGGGTGGGTGACCACTTGGATCAGTCTGCGTAGGGACCGAGGGTGTGCGGTATTGGTCCTCGTTAAACTGTGCTACCGTAAAGTGCTCGACTTCACGCAGGTCGTCGGGCTACCGAAGCGGGGGTGCAGAGGATCAAAATTGTGATGGCTTGTCTTCGGATCATCCTCCGGGATGTTTCCCGAACCGTCGCCAATAGCCCATTGTGCAGCTCTAGTGCGACGTAAATTAACAACAAAACAAACATACCCTACCAAGCGATAAGGATTTCGCAAAATAGTAGCACTGTTCTGTTTCGTTTCAGTAACCTCTGGTTACTTCACTTTTACTCTGGGCTAATTCCGACCACTGCAGTGGTCGGAATTAGCCCGCTATACTGTAATCGCTACTTTTTTCCGTAGTTTGTAGAGTAGTGCACTACTTTTGAAAAAAAAGAGTGCGATACAAAAAAAAATAAAAACAGTAGTTTTTAACGATTCTTGGCATCTACTTTTAGCGTTAGTTGAATAAACTAAGTTCAGACGCAAAATATTTAATATTTGATTGGTGCAAATCCTTCGCTGGCGCATCAACGTACGCAATGAGAATGCTTCTGCGGCCGAGCGTTAATAATATCTACGTCTGATACCCCGAAAAATCGGTGTGAAATCGAATTTTAAATATGACTTTTTTAAAATTCGATTTCACTGGAACTATAAAGTGCGCTTTTGTGTCTCATTTCGTAACTTAAAATATCGTCTGCGTTTATTAATTAGTATATTTGTGGTCATCCCCACAAACCATTAAGATTGAGTCCTAGAAAGTAAAGATCCGATCATTAGCATCAAAAGTTATTCAGGGTGGTCTGCTTTTTATTTTCACACTGTACTTTATTTCTTGGAAGATATAAATAGGCATTGAACACTTGAATCCCAAATATTTTATTACTTCCCAGCATTTTTTAAATTAAATATTTCCTGTCGAGAAAAGCATACAGTTTAAAGGTTAAAAGAACAAATTGAAAAAAAAAATGGCTCCAGAATGAAACATTATTTCATGAAACATAAATTAAAACTTTTTAATAACTCCTCATATTTAACCAATCCAATTTTTTATTCAAAATCATTTCGAATATTGGTGAAAATGAAATTCTCCAGTTAAGTTTGATGTAATATATATATATATATATATACGTAAG
>NC_092208.1:14464127-14471525 GCF_043381705.1 Parasteatoda tepidariorum
AACACTATCTTCCATATAGAATTGAGCAGATGGTCACAGATCTCGCTTTAAGATTAGAAGGTTTACACGTAAACCGCATTACAAACCTTTTTAGGTTTACTTTAAGAGGTTTTCACTGAGTGAAAATAAACCTTATTTTGCTATCTGGGACGTAATTTTCGAACATGAAGATTCAGGTTGTGTTTTGGTTGCCATATGCATGAAATTAAGGAAAGACAATAATAAGAAAATGTAACAAAAATGCAAAAAGAAAATTTTATATTTGAAACGTAATAATTATTCATCATTCTTTCTTAGTAGGTAGGTACTTTATTTACGTCTCACTAGAGCTGCACAATGGGCTATTGGCCACGGTCTGAAAAACATCCCTGAGGACGATCCGAAGACGTGCTGTTGCAATTTCGATCCTCTGCAGCGGGGATGGCTCCCCTGCCTTGGTAGCCTGACGACCAGCGAGGGAAGTCGAGCACTTTACGGTAGAACAGTTTAACGAGAACCGATACCAAACACCCTCGGTCCCTACGCAGGCTGATCGAAGTGGTCACCCACCTGCTTACTGACTGTAGTGATGCTTGACTTCGGTGTTCTACTGGGAACCGTGTCTTCAAGATCAGTCCACTGCGGAACCATTTTTTCTTAGTTTACCGTAAAAAGCTCGATTTCGCGTGCAGGTGGTCAGGCTACCAAAGCAGAGAAGCCATCCCCGCTGCATAGAATGAAAATTGAGATAGCTTATCTTTGGTTAAGATTTATCATAGGCACTCGTTAAGTTGAAGAAAAGATAGCACACGTTAAAAAAGGAAATTACAAAGATGCATCTATGGTACTGAGGTAGCAGGTTCGAATTCCGCCCTGTCAGTGAAGGATATATCCTTGTGATGTCCTTCTCTATCTTGCGCTATTCGACTTTAGAAGAACTTATAAGTTGAACTTTGTAACAAGTACACAAGTCTGCATACATATGTTTAAAAATAATAAATAAATAAACAAATACATTCAGAGATGCGGAGGGATTTGAACCCACAACCTTCACGCTT
Source organism: Parasteatoda tepidariorum (assembly GCF_043381705.1). Taxonomy (NCBI): domain Eukaryota; kingdom Metazoa; phylum Arthropoda; class Arachnida; order Araneae; family Theridiidae; genus Parasteatoda; species Parasteatoda tepidariorum. Next base: position 14,465,165 of record NC_092208.1, read on the forward strand.
CCATTCTAGGATGTTGGAACGCTGCTGAGCTGTAGTTCATTTGTATTTGCATTGCGCATTTTCAATAATTTTAAAAGTTGGTAGATTTTACCTGATGGGTTACTTAGAAATGAAAACATCGAACTGATTAAAAACATAACCAAGTAGTAGTATTCTGCTGTGCAATTGAAAAAAACAACTCAAGCTCTGTATGATAGATTTCGAAGAAAGTGATTTGACGACTATTTTCTTTCAATTGCTAACGCTATGAATACTAAAATAGAATTTCAAAAAAACAATAAAAAATTATTTTCAAAAAATGTTTGTTTTCGCAAAACTTAGCTAATCATAAAAAATATATAAAGATCTGCCATACATATAAAGATATTAATTTTGAATTTTTCGTCGCTGAAGTAGATTTTGCTATTGTACGGCAGTTCAGTAGTAGGTGTAGTTGTAATTTAATTGTCTCGCAAGTGTGAGGATAAAAATTACGTTACTTTCTGGTGTTACCATAGAGAAAGAAAACACGGCATATTTTACCATATTCTGATAGTTATGACCATACTTTTTTCCTCAGATCTGTGATAATGGAATCAATCACTTTGAAATCTTTCAATTGATCACTTTTTTAATTTAAATGTAAAACTCTGCATATCATAAAGAAAAAAAAACTGATAGTAGCAGTCGTAGGGGTTGATGAACGAAGCGAGCCATGGGCAGAGTCTAATGATTGCATAAAAATAACACAATTGTTATTGTGTTACACTTCGTAGAAATTTTTCTTCTACAAATGTATTATAAGGCTTCCAAAAGAACAAATTATTTTAAAACATTTTTTGATAAAAAAAAATGACTATAATTTTTTTTTTTGTAGTATGTAATATTACAGAACTTTAGTGAGAAAACGAAACTTTAATCAGAATATGTCTGAAATTTTAATTTTTCTGCTTTTCATGTAATTTTTCCAGAAAAAGAATATGAATCATTAATTTTTTTTACAAATAAATACATAAAACTATAATAACGTCTGCAAAACTTACATATATATGCATATTAAAAGGTACCCGTGATTCTAAAACTGCAACAAAAATAACTATATTTACGTTTTCAAAAGTTAGAAAATTTTCAAAAAATCTTAAATAACTTAATCTTAATAATAACTTAGTCTTAATAATAACTTAGTCTTAAATAACTTAAACTATATAACAAACAAAATTTTTTACTATATTCAAAAAATTATAAATGTTTCCAAAACTCTAATGAAAATATTTCTCCAGAGTAAGCAAATAGCAGAACAGCAAATTAAAAAAAACTCAAAAACGAGCTTTTATTTAAAAAACTATTTACCTAATTAATTAGTATAGAATAACAATTACTATACTAGAAAAAGCACAAATAAATTCCACAACTGTAGTGTTTGGTGGACTATAGAATGCTGTACAGTGTGCAAAAAAAAAAAAAAAAAAAAAAAAAAAAAAAAAAAAAAAAAAATCGACTATTTAAAATAACCTTTGATCTCGTTATCGGATCTTCACGTTCTAGGACTCAATTTTAATGGTACGAGGAGGTGACCTCAAATATACTAATTAATTAATGCAGACGATATTTTAAGTTACGAAATCAGACACAAAAATGCGCTTTCTCTGAATAAACATAATCCCCCCCCCCAACGAATTTAAATTTTTGAATTCCGAATTTTAGAGAGTAGTCGCAGTCTGGGAAATGTGGTCACAGGTCTGGAGAGAGGTCCAAAGTTTGGACACTTTAATGCTAATTCTACTTTTTACGTATTTCGCTATATCTCGAGAACTTTTTAAGCAAGTTGGAAAAAATTTTGCACACAATTATAAAATTCGTTTATCCAAAGATAACTCCATGCAAAATTTAAATTTTAGTAACTATTTATTATTTTTTATTATTTTATTTAACTGCAAGGTATACAATTTTTTACATTCTTTTAACGAATGTAATTTTAAATGGCTAATTACAAAATGTAAACGAAATCGATAGAATAGTTAGCGAGAAATCTACTTTTAAATATACGACTTTTTAAAAATTAGATATATATTTCAGGGGTCAAAAATCCGAATCTTTCAAAAAAAGGCCTGTTTAATAAGAGAAAGTACGTTTTTGTGTCTGATTCCCGTAACTTAAAATATCGCTTGCACTAATTATTTAGCATATTAGAAGTCACCTTATCGTACCATTAAGATTGAATTCTGGAATATGAAGATCAGTAGATCAAAAGTTATTCAGGGTGGTCCGTTTTTTATTTATTCTGTACAATGTAATGAGTGTTTATACTATCAAAATGTTGTTTTTATTGTGAAAAATAATATTGATTTATTTGATGTATTTGTGAAAAAAAAAGTAAAGCGCTTGAAATAGAATATCTACACCTCTGACAAATTTTAAAAAGTACAAGAACCAAGCTTCGTATTTGCCCAAAGAAAAAAATTTGCCCCAAAAAATTAGGACAAAATTGGGAACATATTTATGTTAGACAACTTTTAAAAAAGCCTAACTAAAACCAAATTATAATTTGCTCTACTTAAGTACAATGAAATGTACTATTTTTAATTTCAGAATTACTTTGTTTAGAACAGAAAACTTTTATAATTTCGAGTATAATTTTACTATCACTGAACTCTATAGACAAATTTAACAGTCTCCACCGGCCACAGGGCGACTAAATATAATAAATGGCGAATAAAAAATTGTCTGCCGGTCGCCACTTAATTGTTAATTGTTCGTCGGAAATACACCTTTTATCATTGTTATTACTATAATAAATATCGAATTATTATGAATATTTCATAACATTTTAAAAATTATTTTATTTCACGCTTAATTCTCAAAATTTTTATTTTGAAAGTAAACTTAATAATAATATGTGAGAAATGCTTCAAAAGAAGTGCCTTTTTTATTAATAGTTTTTCTTTAATCGCTTAAAATTTTCCATTTTTTTTAAAAAATGGCCACATGTTTTTAAAAAATGGCACAACTTCTCATAACAACATCATAATGGTAAATTCAAATCAATGCATGGAATTATCATGCATTGATAATACCATACATTAAATTTTATCATGATAGTCACATCAATGTCTCAAAATTTTTGTAGAGAAATAGTTTTATTGGATGATTCTTCAATTTATCATATAAAACTCTATGATATGATTATTGTATTGTTGATTAAAATTGATAATTTTTAAAATCACATGGAAGAGACTAATTAATATTTGAGAAATTTCGAAAGTTCACCTTACAAGATTTGTTACTGCATTTTCTTAAAATGATAAATAAAAGTATGACATCAGAATTCTTCACCATAAATATTTGTTTGTATAAAATTGTAAATTGAGCTTTTTTTTCCGTAGCTAAATTCCCAAAATGGTTTAAGCAAGGAGCTCTGTGAGTAAGGCTATATGCCTGAATCATGCATATAATTAGTAGACGGTCCCTAAATTGGAACTATTGAAGATGGAGATTTTTACAAGCATTATTTAATAAAATAAAAAGATGTAGGATCAAAAATCAAAATTATTTGATTCTTCATATCTAATTTTCAAGAAACAGCATTTGTGTTCTTACAAAATGGAACATTCTGAACACAACCGAAAATCAGGAATATCAGGACCAAAAGGAAAAATTTAGCACAAATAAGGACAAAATATTTTTTATGAGGAAAATCAGGACAATTTTGAACCCTGCATTATCTTCAAATATGAGTAACAGGTAAATTGCAGTTAATTACAACATTATGCGTTAGGTTTTTGGTAAATATATTATAGAATAATAAATTTGTAACAAACATCGTAGTTCAATAACCCATCCTTAAGTTTAAAATTTATATATGAAAAAATACTTTGAGTTGTAGCATCTTTTCTTTTTATATTTTTTAACAAAATTCATACAAAATTCGATGCTTTCTTTAAATTTTTTACTTTTTTACAACATAAAAGGGAAATAAAGAAATGGTACAACAATGTAATTATAAAGTTATACCATTTGTTAAAATTAACTTATAAAATATAACTTATAAAATAGCACATCTATATAGTATATTTATTAGTATGGATTGTTACTTATAATGCAGAATTTTATAATTATGTCAAATCAATAGCGTCGGTGTTACATAAACTTTTCCTATATTAAATCCTAAGACCGCACTCAATGCTTCAAAGAGATGTTTTAGAAAGATTTGTGCAATGATTTTATTACCATTTGCATACAATAAGGTATTATGTCATTTTAGGTAGTTTCTTCAGGAGTTTTACCAAGATTCGACATTCATTTAATTCAAAGGATTAGCGAACATTACGTGAAATGAAAATGCACGAAAGCAATATTTTTAAATAAACTGCTATAAAAAATTTAATTTCAGAGACATATTTTAAACTATTCGTTAAAAGTCCTTCGTTAGTTTTTTCCTGATGCAATCAGAAATTAGTTTAAACAATAACATTTATAGTATGTTATTAAATTAATTTTATGCTAAAATTTCAAAATATGTTATACATAAAACTACAAATATTTATAATGATGTAATAATAAGCTATAGATGTCATTTATAGCTCCGCAAACAGTCAAGCTTATATCAGGTTAAATTATTTAATAGTTATTTTCTCCAAAAGTTTAATAAAATTTCAAGTGCACTGAGTAAAAGAGGCAATTCAGGACAAACATACTAAATATCATGTTTTAAAAATGCATCGAACCAGGGATAAGTGTACCCAATTAACGAAAAAAAAAAAAAAGGTTTTCAGAAAAACATATTTAAAGAGATAAAACATATAACACTCCAACTTCATAGCGAATTCTGTTTTAGCCCAAAATTTCCGTTTTCTCATTTCGTTGATTTCAATACTAATTAAAAATAAATAATTGTAAAAAATGTATTTATAAAATTAAAAAAAAATATTTGACAGGTGGGCGTAGTATGGTTGTATACATTTGCTTTAAATTTAGGAAAACTTGTCAGGGTGCGTAGCCAAATTATTCAACAAAGAATAAGCACCTTTTAAGCACTCAAAAAATATTTTTAAGCACTTTAAAGAAATATCATAATTAGGCAGAGTTGGAAAGTTTTTGACAATTGACGGTTTTATCTTGCTTTAACCGTCATGTCAAAAAAAAAAAAAAATTTTTTCTNAAAAAAAAAAAAAAAAAAAAAAAAAAAAAAAACCTTTTGGCATTGTTTTTGACAATTGTCAAAAATCATGAAATTTTGAATCATCTAAAACGAATGGCGTTTTCATACGCTACGGACTGACAATACGCCCAAATAAATTGGGGTTGAATTAATTGTAAAAACGTTGAATAGAACAATGTGAACTGCGTCTTTATGCATAATTCGAAGCGAAAATCAACATAGTAAAGGAAAAATCTCAGTTTTAAAAAGGGAAAATTAAGCACTTTTTAAAAACACTAAATGAAAAAAGCACCTTTAAGGGCTTTTAAAAAACGAAAATCGAAAATCCCCGGGTTTTTTCAAATAAAACCCAATTTTCCCTGGGTTTTTTCAATAAAACCCGGGCGGGTTGGGTTTTTTCAAAAATCCCCGGATTTTTTCAAACCTAGGTTTAACTGGAGAAATAAAATCACTCAGCTTAGTGAGAAATAAGATTGTGATACGTGTGTTTTTCCTACTGATTTAAATGAATGTTTTAGCAAAATGCTGAAACCCAAGTTAAACATTTCTAGATAGTAATCATGTGCCAGAATCACTGCGATAATGTCGAAGAATGTTAGAGAGTTTTTTCCAAAAATATTTTTCCTTTGGGAAGTAAAAAATTTTAAATTTCTTTTCTGCAGAAATTTTCCAAAGATTTTTTTTTCATCCAGAATTATATTCAAACAATGTTTTTCTATGAAATAGGAGGAGGTAAAGGAAATGCTCGCTATTTTCTCTTTTCATTTGAGAATAATGAAGTTAAAAAATTTTATTTTTCTTTTCTCCAGAAGTTTTCAAAGGATTCTTTTTTTTTCTCCATCCAGAATTATATTAAACGATGTCTCTCTCGCTCATAGGAGGGAAAAGAAACGCTCGCGATTTTTCTCTTCTCATTTGAGAATAATGAAGTTAAAAAAATTTTGTTTTTCTTTTCTGTAGAATTTTTTTTCCATCCAAAATTATATTCAAAGATTGTCTTTCTCGTGTATAGGAGGGAAAAGAAATGCTCGTTATTTTTCCTTTTTCATATGTTTATAATGAAGTAAAAACTGGAGTAGGTGTCGTTTTGAGTCCTGACGCAGACAACGACGAGGTAGAAGAAAGCGACGAGGAAGATGGAGCCCACCCACCCTTTTTTTTTCCATTTTACCTTTTTTGTTCATTTTATATTAAGCCTGTATATATTTTTATTTCATTATTTTT
>NC_092208.1:14471666-14481306 GCF_043381705.1 Parasteatoda tepidariorum
CCAATTTTGAAATAAACTAGTGGGATGTATGCCTTATGAGGAATAATTTTAGGGGGCAACATTCGTTTCGGCCCATAGAAGGTCTTGTGAGAGATAAAAAATAATTCAATATATGGAAAAATCGGTATTTTATTAGTTCAATGCAGACTATTAGTTATTGTAATTGTCTCATAATCCAATTAATTTGTAATTAATTGGATAATTAATTAATTTTTTAATTAATAAATTAATCAGAAATTATTAATTAATTAATTTATTTGCAATTACATACTCCAATTAATTTGGAAAGATTTTTGGAAAAAAAAAATTTCAATAATTTGATGTCAATTTTTTTTTAAAATTAACCTAACAGGTTTTTCTGAAAAACTGCAGATACATAAAATTTTCAAAATAAATTTTAACAATAAATATGCATTATATAGTACGTGAAAGTAATTAATTACCCAATTAATTACAAATTAATCGGAGTATAGGACAATTACAATAACTAATAGTCTGCATTGAAGTAATAAAATACTGATTTTTCTATATATTGAATTATTTTTTATCTCTCATAGGACCTTCTATGGGCCGAAACGAATGCTGCCCCCTAAAATTCTTCCTCATAAGGCATACACCCCACTAGTTTATTTCAAAATTGGCGAGTCACACTTCCCTAGTTTCCCTTGTTAGTATAATCCCAGAAAGCATGTAACCTTACGGCAACCTTGCATCGGAATTTTCCTTTAATTGTCACGAAAAGGTTTGTACTAAAAACGTTTTTTCAATGAAGCGAAAATATTGCAGATTAAAACCTTTCATCCTAAAAGGATTAAAAATTATTTTTTTAAAGCTTTTTTTAAAAAGTATTGTCACTTAGGTCCATAATGACGTTTTAGCTGACGTCACACTAGCAATTAGCGACGTCACACTAGCGAAATTGCATTATCCATTAAAATTTCATGACAAGGTGGATTTTAGCTGAGAATACAAGGCTTTGCGAAAAGAAACTTTATAATGACCTAGATTTAAGATTATTTTCATTTTGAGACTAGCTTTATGAAAGGATTTTTTTCACGCTTGAAAACTCTAAGTCAACCTCGATTTAAGGTTTTTATATAGAAGGTTGTTCTCCAAGGTTTTGGATAAGAGTTATGAGCGTAGAATTGAGCAGATGGTCACAGATCTCGCTTTAAGATTAGAAGGTTTACACGTAAACCGCATAACAAATCTTTTTAGGTTTACATTAAGAGGTTTTTGTTGAGGGAAAATAAACCTTATTTTGCTATGTGGGACGTAATTTTCCAACTTGAAGATTCAGGTCGTTTTTTGGTTGCATAAATTTAATGAAAGATATAATAAGAAAATGTAACAAAAATGCAAAATAAATTTTATATTTAAAACGTAATATGTAGCTTAGCATAAAAAATATATAAAGATCTGCCATGTATATAAAGATATTAATTTTGAAATTTTCGTCGCTGACGTTGATTTTGCTATTGTACGGCAGTACAGTAGTAGGTGTAGTTGTAATTTAAGTCTCACAAGCGTGAGGATAAAAATTAGGTTACTTTCTGGTGTTACCATAGAGCAGTGTTTCTCAAAGTGTGGTACGCGTACCCCCAGGGGTACGGGAACAGTTTAGCGGGAGTACGCGTTCTTATGCGAAATATCTTGCAACAAACGAAAATGTAACAATTTTTTTTTAAAAAAGCAAAGCTTGCCATGAAAATTGACGATTACGTATTTTTCTATTGGCTATTTTTTGTAGAGTTAACAGTTAATAATTAGTGGTGTCAACAGCCAGTTGTGATTCTTAACTTTTGAGCAATTTTTTTACAGTAAAAAATACATTCATTTTTTTTTATTAGTGGTACACAGCGTTACGAAAAAGTTAGAAAGGGTACACCAAAGTCGTAAGTTTGGGAAACACTGCCATAGAGAAAGAAAACACGGCATATTTTGCCGTATTCTGATAGTTATGACCATACTTTTCTCCTCAGATCTGTGATAATGGAATAAATAATTTTGAAATCTTTCAATTGATCACTTTTTTAATTTAAATGTAAAACTCTGTATATCATTAAAAAAAATGATTGTAGCAATCGTAGGGGTTGGTGAACAAAGCGAGCCAAGGGCAGAGAAATAACACAATTGTTATTGTGTTACACTTTGTAGAAGTTTTTCTTCTACAAAACGTATTATAAGACTTCCAAAAGAAAAAAAAATTTTTAAAAATTTTTTGAAAAAAAAAATTACTAACATTTTTTTTTTGTAGTACGCAATGTTACAGAACTTTAGTGAGAAAACGAAACTTTAATCAGAATACGTCTGAAATTTTTCTGTTTTTCATGTAATTTTTTAAGAAAAAGAATATGAATCATTAATTTTTTTTTTAACGAATAAATACATTAAACTGCAATAACGTCTGCAAAGCTTACATATATATATATATATATATATATTAAAAGGTACCCGCGACTCTAAAACTGCAACAAAATTAACTATATTTACGTTTTTAAAAGTTAGAAAATTTTCACAAAATCTTTACAGATACATAACTCAAACTATTACACAAACAAATTTTTTTACTATATTCTGAAAAATTATAAATGTTTCCAAAGCTCTAATGAAAATATTTCTCCAGAAAAAGTAAATATGTTTAAAAAATATCTCAAAAACGTGCTTTTATTTAAAAACTAGTAACCTAGTTAATTAGTATAGAAAAATTATTACTATATTAGAAAAAGCACAAATAAATTTCTAAACTGTAGGTATTAGGAAATTATGGTTTATGGATTATGGAATGTTGGATTACGGAATGTTGTACTATCCTAAACGGACTATCCTAAATAACCTTTGCTCTAGTGATCGGATCTTCACGTTCTAGGACTCAATCTTAATGGTACGAGGAGGTAACCTCAAATATGCTACTTAATTAGTGCAGACGATATTTTAAGTTACTAAATCAGATACAAAAAAAGCACTTTCTCTGAATAAACATAATTTTTTTCCAACCAATTCAAATTTTTGGACTCCGAAATATAGGGGGTAGCCGCAGTCTGGGAAATATGGGCCCGACAGTTAGGTCAGGAGAGAGGTCCAAAGTTTGGACACTTTTAATGTTAATTCTACTTTTTGCGTTTTTCGTTATATTTCGAAAACTTTTAAGCAAATTGAAAAAGATTTGCACAGAATTATAAAATTCGTTTATCCAAAGATAATTTCATGCAAAATTTATTTTTTAGTAAGTATTTATTATGTTTTATTCTTTCATTCGACAATATTCGAAGCAATTCGAACTGTAAGGTATACATTTTTTTTTTACATTGTAACATGTTACATGTAATTTTAAATGGCTAATTACAAAATGTAAACGAAATCGGTAGAATAGTTAGGGAGAAATCTACTTTTGAATATACGACTTTTTAAAAATTAGATATATATTTCAGGGGTCAAAAATCCGAATCCGGCAAAAAAAAGGCATGTTTAATCAGAGAAAGTACGTTTTTGTGTCTGATTCCGTAACTTAAAATATCGCCCGATCAAATTAATTAGCATATTAGAAGTCACATCATCGTACCTTTAAGATTGAATCCCAGAATGCGAAGATTCAATCATTAGATCAAGAGTTATTCAGGGTGGTTGATTTTTTACTTAGACTATACAATGTAATAGTTGTTTATACTATGAAAATGTTGCTTTTATTGTGAAAAATAATAATGATTTCTTTTCGGTCATCATATTTGTGAGGAAAAAAAAAGTAAAGTGCTTGAAATAGATTATCTAAATTTTTGACAAATTTTAAAAAATACAGGAACCAGGCTTCGTATTTGCCTAAAGAAAAAAGCAGGACAACATTTTTCAAAAAAATTAGGACAAAATTGGGAAATTTTTTAGAACATATTTATGCTAGACAACTTTTAAAAAAGACAAACTAAAACCAAATTATAATTTGCTCTACTTAAGTACAATGAAATATACTATTTTTAATATCAGAATTACTTTGCTTAGAACAGAAAATTTTTATAATTTCGAGTACAATTTTATTTTATTTTATGACCGCCGTTGAACAGCCGACCCAATTTTTGGGTTTACGACTACTAATTCTCAGCGCCGTAGCCTTGTAATTTTGAACCCAATCCAGAAGACGAGGAAACTCCTGGATCAGTACCCCCAGAGGTATTGATTTGTTATGGGAACATGGAGGACTTTGAGACTCGACAGCTTTAACGTGCATCAGTCACCATTTACTACACGGGGAGTCTTCGACCGGCGGGGACCGAACTCACGAACTCTACTGAACTGTACAGACAAAATTAACAGTCTCCACCGGCCCTAGGGCGACTAAATACAATAAATGGCGAATAAAAAATTGTCTGTCGGTCGCCACTCAATTTTCGTTGGAAATACACATTTTATCATTGTTATTACTATAATAAATATGGAATTATTATGAATATTTTATAACATTTTAAAAATTATTTTATTTCACGCTTGATTCTCAAAATTTTTATTTTGAAAATAAACCCAATAATATGTGAGAAATGCTTCAAAAGAAGTGCCTTTTTTTATTAATAGTTTTCTTTAATAGCTTAAAATTTTACATTTTTTTAAAAAAAAAATGGCCACATGTTTTTAAAAAGTGGCATAACTTCCTAACTCCCTATACTGAACAGAACAACTCATAATAGTAAATTCAAATCAATGCATGGAATTATCATGCATTGATAATACCATACATTAAATTTAATCATGATAGTTAAATCAATGTCTCAAAATTTTTGTAGAGAAGTAGTTTTATTGGATGATTCTTCGATTCATTGTATAAAATTCTGTGATATGATTATTGTATTGCTGATTGAAATTGATAATTTTTAAAATCACGTGGAAGAGACTGATTAATATTCGAGAAATTTCACAAGTTCACCTTACAAGATTTGTTACTGCATTTTCTTAGAATGATAAATAAAAGTATGACACCAGAATTCTCCACCATAAATATTTGATTGCATAAAATTGTAAATTGAGTTTTTTTTCCGTAGCTAAATTCCCAAAAAGGTTTAAACAAGGAACTCAGTGGGTAAGGCTATATGCCTGAATCATGCATATAATTAGTAGACGGTCCCTAAATTGGAATTATTGAAGATAGAGGTTTTTACAAGCATTATTTAATGAAATAAAAATATGCTGGATCAAAAATCAAAATTATTCGATTCTTCAAATCTAATTTTCAAGAAACAGCATTTGTGTTCTTACAAAATGGGATATTTTGAACACTACCAAAAATCAGGAATATCAGGATCGAAAGCTAAAGATTAGCCCAAATAAGGAAAAAGTATTTTTTTATCAAGAAAGTTAATTTTGAACTCCGTATATCTTCAAAATAATTTAAAGAAATTAGATATGAATAACAAGTAAATTACTGTTAATTACAACATTATGAGTTATGTTTTTTTAAAAAATATATTATAGAATAATAAATTTGAAACATACAACGTAATTCAATAACCCATCCTTAAGTTTAAAATTTATACTTGAAAAAATACTTGGAGTTGTAGTATCTTTTCTTTTTATATTTTTTAACCAAATTCATGCAAAATTCGATGCTTTTTTTATTTTTTTTATTTTTTACAACATAAAATGGAAATAAAGAAATGGTATAACAATGTAATTATAAAGTTACACCATTTGTTAAAATTAACTTATAAAGTATAACTTATAAAATAACACATCGATATAGTATATTTATTAGTATGGATTGTTACTTACAATGCAGAATTTTATAACTATGCCAAATCAATAGTGTCAGGGTTACATAAACTTTTCCTATATTAAATCCTATGACCGCACTCAATGTTTCAAAGAGACGTTTTATAAAGATTTGTGCAATGTTTTTATTGCCATTTGCATGGAATAAGGCATTATGTCATTTTAGGTAGTTTTTTCAGGAATTTTATCAAGATTCGACATTCATTTAATTCAAAGGATTAGCGAACATTACGTGAAATGAAAATGCATAAAAGGCAGATTTTTAAATAAACTGCTATAGAAAATTTTATTTCAGAGACAACTTTAAAACTATTTGTTAAAATTCCCTCTTTAGCCTTTTCCTGATGCAATTATATCGTAGAATATAAAAAGAAAAATTAGTTTAAACAATAACATTCATAGTTTGCTATTGTTATTGCATATTAAATTAATTTTATGCTGAAATTTCAAAGTATGCTATACATAAAACTAAACTACAAATATTTATTATGACGTAATAATAAGCTATACATGTAATTAATAGCTCCAGAAACAATCAAGCTTAAATCAGGTTAAATTATTTAATAGTTATTTTATTCAGAATGTAAACACTGACTAAAACAGCCAATACAGATCAAACATACTAAATGTTATCATCTTCTCAAAATGCATGGAATCAGGGATAAATGTACCTAATTAACGAAAAAAAAAACTTTTCAGAAAAACATATTTAAAGAGATAAAACATACAACACTCCAACTTCATAGCGAATTCTGTTTTAGCCAAAAATTTCCGTTTTCTCATTTCTTTGACTTTTTTAGCGTTCTTACATAATAATTTTACAGCTAAAACATTGTTTCAAACGATAAATATTAGTTAAAATAAATAATTGTAAAAAATGTACTTATAAAATTTAAAAAAAATATTTGACAGGTGGGCGTAGTATGGTCATCTACATTTGCTTTAAATTTAGGAAAACTTGTCAGGGTGCGTAGCCAAATTATTCAACAAAGAATAAGCACCTTTTAAGCACTCAAAAAATATTTTTAAGCACTTTAAAGAAATATCATAATTAGGCAGAGTTGGAAAGTTTTTGACAATTGACGGTTTTATCTTGCTTTAACCGTCATGTCAAAAAAAAAAAAAAACCTTTTGGCATTGTTTTTGACAATTGTCAAAAATCATGAAATTTTGAATCATGTAAAACGAATGGCGTTTTCATACGCTACGGACTGACAATACGCCGAAATACATTGGGGTTGAATTAATTGTGAAAAGGTTGAATAGAACAATGTGAACTGCGTCTTTTTGCATAATTTGAAGCGAAAATCAACATGGTAAAGGAAAAATCTCATTTTGAAAAAGGGAAAATTAAGCACCTTTTAAAAACACACAATAAAAAAGCACCTTTAAGGGCTTTTAAAAAACGAAAATCGAAAATAATCACCTTTAAGCACTTTTTAAAAACGCTAATCACCTTGATTGTAAATGAACCAATAAAGTTTCTTAATTTTAAAAGTTCCAACGAAATCAAGATGTCGAATCATATTTATGTATTCGTTAATTTGTAAGATATTCTCTGTTAAATGTTCAAACCATAACCGATGGCACTGAACAACCCTTTTTGTCATAAAGAAATAAATCATAAAATTCTTACCGTTGTAAGCTAAAAATTACATTTATTAACGCATATATGATTTATATCCTTCCTATATATACCTATACTACCTCCTATATATGTTTTTTTTATTTTATAAAACGGTATTTTTCCAATCTATTTAAATAAAGCTCTCTGAGAAAGAATTTTCCATAGGATTTGACTCATATTATAAACATATCATAATATGAGTGATTTGTTAGCTTGCAGCTCTAATCAATCAAAAATTAGTTTTATCACACTTTCTAATGAATTATTTATCTTAGGTTTCCTATGTTAGGCAGTCGCAAGTAAAATCAACGTTAATAATATCTCAACATAAGGTGATGACGAATTCGTATCATAAAAGGTATATGAAATCACGTGTTTCTTATATTGATAATCACGCTTTTAAAGCGCGTTTCTATAAAATCACTGGTAGAAACTCAAGTAGAACTAAGGAAAAAAAGACAAGTATTAAAAGATATGGAATATCTGAATATCGCCTTTTAATTGATGCTATATCTATCGTTAATCTTTCTTTTAGTGAGTTGAACTTCTAATTCAGATTAAGCCTAATCTATTAGCTTGAAATCACACCGGAATGTACAACGAACAATAAAAAAATAAAGATTGTACATTAGGTACCATGAATAAGTAGGATATTAGCATGAATATTAGGATAAATATTAAGATATTTATCCATTTCGGAGGATGGTAAAAAAATCTATTACCACAGCATCTACATTATGCACCTCGTTGTAATAAGTTTTCATTACCACAGTACTCTCAACGGCAATACCAGATGCAATTATTGTCAGGTACAGCATTGTCAGATGCAAGCATTGTTAAGTACACAGGCCTCGTATTCCAGGACTTAATCTTTTTACGGCCACGTAATTTTGACCCCGGCTCAAAATTCCTGATTGACTCTGATGGACAACGCCTGAGCTGGTACCTCTTTCTCCAAACTTCCACACTACAACTAATGAAAGAACCTTTCGCAGCGAAAGATTTAACGTTCATCTTCATGCATATTTATACAGATTGTTTTGTCGGATGTCAGGATCGTACTCACGACCCCTAGGCACTCTATTAAGCCCATAATCCTTTAAGAAAATAAATCCCACAAGGTTAAAACACTAGTATTATAATTTTAAAGCTATAAATTCATGTTAAAAACTGAAATATTTTCACAATAACAAACCAGAGTATTTAAATTTCATTTGTTCAAATCTGCTTTCCTAAAATTTTACATAGTTTATAAAAACAGGGTGCGTAGCCAAATCTTTTAACAAAAAATAAGCACCTTTTTAGCACTCAAAAATATTTTTAAGTACTATATAAATTGGCAAAATGCAAAATAATTTTCAAAAACTTTACATGATCATGATAAAATAACTAGTTTCTGACAGAGGACTCTTTTCTTGATTATATTAGCCATCAAAAAATGATGAAGAGATTTTCCGGTTTTAAATCAGAGGGTAGAAAATGAAACTTGAAATTGAGAATATCTTGCAAAATGCAGCAGAGTTGCACATGAGAGTGCAATAATCTCACCGAACCCAACTCAGTCGGACATGCGGACTCGCAAGCATTTCATCAAACACGTAAAATGATCGGCATTTTTATAAGCTATGGACCGACAGTACGCCGAAATGGATTGCTGTTGAATGAATTGTGAAAATGTTGGATAGAACAATGTAAAAAGCATGCGTTTGCATAATACGTGGCTAAAATCAACATGGTAAAGAAAAAAAAATCTCATTTTCGAAAAGTAAAATTAAGCACTTTTTTAAGAACACCCAATGAAAGAAGCACCTTTAAGGGCGTTTAAAAAATAAAAATCGAAAATAAGCACCTTTAAGCATTTTTTCAAAAACGCTACGCTCCATGAAAAAAGAAAAATAGTTAACAATAAAAATAAGCAAATGAAAATAAATGGAACAAATAGTAACCAGCAAAAAAACCATTAGTTAAAATATGGCTTTTATAATCATTTTCGTGATTTCACGTTCCGCTAATTCCAATGGGATAGGGGAGAGTGGGGTCAATTGTAACATTTTTTACTTAACTATTTTTAACTAACAAAAAATCCATGTGGTTATCAGGAAAGTACAGTAAATGTGAAATAAGTTTTCGAAGAAAAGGAATTTAGATTAAATACTAATTCAAATGATAATTAACATAAATAAGTTAAATTTTGAAAGTAAGTATATTAAAAAGTAAATTGTTCATAATCTATCATTAATAATGAAATTATTGAAAAAAAAA